>NW_027473710.1:76217-167574 GCF_050947335.1 Megachile rotundata | reverse complement strand
TCATATAAGCATAATATGGCTAATAATGTGAGTTAGATTGATTATAATGAGAGTAACAGGTTTAGAAATTGTCGTTCAATCGATCATATAAGCATAATATGGCTAATAATATGAGTTAGATTGATAATAATAATAGTATCAAGTATAGAAATTGTCGTTCTATCGATAATATAAGCATAATATGGCCAATAATATGAGTTTGATTGAAATAATAACAGTAATAAGTATAGTAATTGTCGTTCTATCGATCATATAAGCATAATATGGCTAATAATATGAGTTAGATTGATAATAATAAGAGTAATGAGTATAGTAATTGTCGTTCTATCGATCATATCTGCATTATATGGTTAATAATATGAGTTAGATTGATAATAATAAGAGTAACAAGTATAGTAATTGTCGTTCTATCGATAATATAAGCATAATATGGCTAATAATATGAGTTAGATTGATAATAATGAGAGAATCAAGTATAGTAATCCTCGTTCAATCAATCATATAAGCATAATATGGCTAATAATATGAGTTAGATGATAATAGCAAGAGTAATAAGTATAGTAATTGTCGTTCTATCGATCATATCTGCATAATATGGTTAATAATATGAGTTAGATTGATAATAATAAGAGTAATGAGTATAGTAATTGTCGTCCTATCGATCATATCCACATAATATGGCCAATAATATGAGTTAGATTGATAATAATAAGAGTAACAAGTATAGTAATTGTCGTTCTATCGATAATATAAGCATAACATGGCTAATAGTATGAGTTAGATTGATAATAGTAAGAGTAACAAGTATAGTAATTGTCGTTCAATCGATCGTATAAGCATAATATGGGGAATAATATGAGTTAGATTGATAATAATATGAGTAACAAGCATAGTATATGTCGTTCTATCGATAATATAAGCATAATATGGCTAATAATATGAGTTAGATTGGGTAATAATAAGAGTAATAAGTACAGTAATCTTCGTTCAATCGATCATATAAGCATAATATGGCTAATAATATGAGTTAGCTTGATAATAGTAAGAGGAATAAGTATAGTAATTGTCATTCTATCGATCATATAAGCATAATATGGCTAATAATATGAGTTAGCTTGATAATAGTTAAGAGGAATAAGTATAGTATTGTCATTCTATCGATCATATAAGCATAATATGGCTAATAATGTGAGTTAGATTGATTATAATGAGAGTAACAGGTTTAGAAATTGTCGTTCAATCGATCATATAAGCATAATATGGCTAATAATATGAGTTAGATTGATAATAATAAGAGTAATAAGTATAGTAATTGTCATTCTATCGATCATATAAGCATAATATGGCTAATAATATGAGCTAGATTGATAATAATGAGAGTAACAGGTTTAGAAATTGTCGTTCAATCGATATTATAAGCATTATATGGCTAATAATATGAGTTAGATTAATAATAATAAGAGTA
Source organism: Megachile rotundata (assembly GCF_050947335.1). NCBI lineage: Eukaryota > Metazoa > Arthropoda > Insecta > Hymenoptera > Megachilidae > Megachile > Megachile rotundata. The sequence continues at coordinate 166,109 of NW_027473710.1, read as the reverse complement.
ATAAGTATAGTAATTGTCATTCTATCGATCATATAAGCATAATATGGCCAATAATATGAGTTAGATTGAAATAATAACAGTAATAAGTATAGTAATTGTCGTTCTATCGATCATATAAGCATAATATGGCTAATAATATGAGTTAGCTTGATAATAGTAAGAGGAATAAGTATAGTAATTGTCATTCTATCGATCATATAAGCATAATATGGCTAATAATGTGAGTTAGATTGATAATAATGAGAGTAACAGGTTTAGAAATTGTCGTTCAATCGATCATATAAGCATAATATGGCTAATAATATGAGTTAGACTGATAATAGCAAGAGTAATAAGAATAGTAATTGTCGTTCTATCGATCATATCTGCATAATATGGCGAATAATATGAGTTAGATTGATAATAATATGAGTAACAAGCATAGTATATGTCGTTCTATCGATAATACAAGCATAATATGGCTAATAATAGAGTTAGATTGGTAATAATAAGAGTAATAAGTACAGTAATCTTCGTTCAATCGATCATATAAGCATAATATGGCTAATAATATGAGTTAGCTTGATAATAGTAAGAGGAATAAGTATAGTAATTGTCATTCTATCGATCATATAAGCATAATATGGCTAAATAATATGAGTTAGATTGATAATAATGAGAGTACCAGGTTTAGAAATTGTCGTTCAATCGATCATATAAGCATAATATGGCTAATAATATGAGTTAGATTGATATTTATAAGAGTAACAAGTATAGTAATTGTCGTTCTATCGATAATTTAAGCATAATATGGCTAATAATATGAGTGTAGATTGGTAATAATAAGAGTAATAAGTACAGTAATCCTCGTTCAATCGATCATATAAGCATAATATGGCCAATAATATGAGTTCGATTAGTAATAATAGTAACAGTAATAAGTATAGTAATTGTCGTTCAATCGATCATATCAGCATTATATGGTTAATAATATGAGTTAGATTGATAATAATAACAGTAATATGTATAGTAATTGTCGCTCTATCGATCATATAAGCATAATATGGCTAATAATATGAGTTAGATTGATAATAATAAGAGTAATGAGTATAGTAATTGTCGTCCTATCGATCATATCCACATAATATGGCCAATAATATGAGTTAGATTGATAATAATAAGAGTAACAAGTATAGTAGTTGTCGTTCTATCGATAATATAAGCATAATATGGCTAATAATATGAGTTAGATTGGTAATAATAAGAGTAATAAGTACAGTAATCTTCGTTCAATCGATCATATAAGCATAATATGGCTAATAATATGAGTTAGCTTGATAATAGTAAGAGGAATAAGTATAGTAATTGTCATTCTATCGATCATATAAGCATAATATGGCTAATAATGTGAGTTAGATTGATTATAATGAGAGTAACAGGTTTAGAAATTGTCGTTCAATCGATCATATAAGCATAATATGGCTAATAATATGAGTTAGATTGATAATAATAATAGTAACAAGTATAGAAATGGTCGTTCTATCGATATATAAGCATAATATGGCCAATAATATGAGTTAGATTGAAATAATAACAGTAATAAGTATAGTAATTGTCGTTCTATCGATCATATAAGCATAATATGGCTAATAATATGAGTTAGATTGATAATAATAAGAGTAATGAGTATAGTAATTGTCGTTCTATCGATCATATCTGCATTATATGGTTAATAATATGAGTTAGATTGATAATAATAAGAGTAACAAGTATAGTAATTGTCGTTCTATCGATAATATAAGCATAATATGGCTAATAATATGAGTTAGATTGATAATAATAAGAGTAACAAGTATAGTAATTGTCGTTCAATCGATATTATAAGCATAATATGGCTCATAATATGAGTTAGATTGATAATAATAAGAGTAATAAGTATAGTAATTGTCGTTCTATCGATCAAATAAGCATAATATGGCTAATAATATGAGTTAGATTGATAATAATGAGAGAATCAAGTATAGTAATCCTCGTTCAATCAATCATATAAGCATAATATGGCTAATAATATGAGTTAGATTGATAATAGCAAGAGTAATAAGTATAGTAATTGTCGTTCTATCGATCATATCTGCATAATATGGTTAATAATATGAGTTAGATTGATAATAATAAGAGTAATGAGTATAGTAATTGTCGTCCTATCGATCATATCCACATAATATGGCCAATAATATGAGTTAGATTGATAATAATAAGAGTAACAAGTATAGTAATTGTCGTTCTATCGATAATATAAGCATAACATGGCTAATAGTATGAGTTAGATTGATAATAGTAAGAGTAACAAGTATAGTAATTGTCGTTCAATCGATCGTATAAGCATAATATGGCGAATAATATGAGTTAGATTGATAATAATATGAGTAACAAGCATAGTATATGTCGTTCTATCGATAATATAAGCATAATATGGCTAATAATATGAGTTAGATTGGTAATAATAAGAGTAATAAGTACAGTAATCTTCGTTCATCGATCATATAAGCATAATATGGCTAATAATATGAGTTAGCTTGATAATAGTAAGAGGAATAAGTATAGTAATTGTCATTCTATCGATCATATAAGCATAATATGGCTAATAATATGAGTTAGCTTGATAATAGTAAGAGGAATAAGTATAGTAATTGTCATTCTATCGATCATATAAGCATAATATGGCTAATAATGTGAGTTAGATTGATTATAATGAGAGTAACAGGTTTAGAAATTGTCGTTCAATCGATCATATAAGCATAATATGGCTAATAATATGAGTTAGATTGATAATAATAAGAGTAATAAGTATAGTAATTGTCATTCTATCGATCATATAAGCATAATATGGCTAATAATATGAGCTAGATTGATAATAATGAGAGTAACAGGTTTAGAAATTGTCGTTCAATCGATATTATAAGCATTATATGGCTAATAATATGAGTTAGATTAATAATAATAAGAGTAAGAAGTATAGTAATTGTCATTCTATCGATCATATAAGCATAATATGGCCAATAATATGAGTTAGATTGAAATAATAACAGTAATAAGTATAGTAATTGTCGTTCTATCGATCATATAAGCATAATATGGCCAATAATATGAGTTAGATTGAAATAATAACAGTAATAAGTATAGTAATTGTCGTTCTTTCGGTCATATAAGTGTAATATGGCTAATAATACGAGTTAGATTGATAATAATAAGAGTAATGAGTATAGTAATTGTCGTCCTATCGATCATATAAGCATAATATGGCTAATAATATGAGTTCGATTGATAATAATGAGAGGTAACAGGTTTTAGAAATTGTCGTTCAATCGATAATATAAGCATAATATGCAAATAATATGAGTTAGATTGATAATAATAAGAGTAACAAGTATAGTAATTGTCGTTCAATCGATCATATAAGCATAATATGGCGAATAATATGAGTTAGATTGATAATAATATGAGTAACAAGCATAGTATATGTCGTTCTATCGATAATATAAGCATAATATGGCTAATATATAAGTTAGATTGGTAATAATAAGAGTAATAAGTTCAGTAATCTTCGTTCAATGGATCATATAAGCATAATATGGCTAATAATATGAGTTAGCTTGTTAATAGTAAGAGGAATAAGTATAGTAATTGTCATTCTATCGATCATATAAGCATAATATGGCTAATAATATGAGTTAGATTGATAATAATGAGAGTACCAGGTTTAGAAATTGTCGTTCAATCGATCATATAAGCATAATATGGCTAATAATATGAGATAGATTGATAATTATAAGAGTAACAAGTATAGTAATTGTCGTTCTATCGATCATATATGCATAATATGGCAATAATATGAGTAGAATGAATAATAACAGTAATAAGTATAGTAATTGTCGTTCTATCGATCATATAAGCATAATATGGCTAATAATATGAGTTAGCTTGATAATAGTAAGAGGAATAAGTATAGTAATTGTCATTCTATCGATCATATAAGCATAATATGGCTAATAATGTGAGTTAGATTGATAATAATGAGAGTAACAGGTTTAGAAATTGTCGTTCAATCGATCATATAAGCATAATATGGCTAATAATATGAGTTAGACTGATAATAGCAAGAGTAATAAGAATAGTAATTGTCGTTCTATCGATCATATCTGCATAATATGGCGAATAATATGAGTTAGATTGATAATAATATGAGTAACAAGCATAGTATATGTCGTTCTATCGATAATACAAGCATAATATGGCTAATAATATGAGTTAGATTGGTAATAATAAGAGTAATAAGTACAGTAATCTTCGTTCAATCGATCATATAAGCATAATATGGCTAATAATATGAGTTAGCTTGATAATAGTAAGAGGAATAAGTATAGTAATTGTCATTCTATCGATCATATAAGCATAATATGGCTAATAATATGAGTTAGATTGATAATAATGAGAGTACCAGGTTTAGAATTGTCGTTCAATCGATCATATAAGCATAATATGGGCTAATAATATGAGTTAAATTGATAATTATAAGAGTAACAAGTATAGTAATTGTCGTTCTATCGATAATTTAAGCATAATATGCCTAATAATATGAGTTAGATTGGTAATAATAAGAGTAATAAGTACAGTAATCCTCGTTCAATCGATCATATAAGCATAATATGGCCAATAATATGAGTTCGATTAGTAATAATAATAACAGTAATAAGTATAGTAATTGTCGTTCAATCGATCATATCAGCATTATATGGTTAATAATATGAGTTAGATTGATAATAATAACAGTAATATTGTATAGTAATTGTCGTTCTATCGATCATATAAGCATAATATGGCTAATAATATGAGTTAGATTGATAATAATAAGAGTAATGAGTATAGTAATTGTCGTCCTATCGATCATATCCACATAATATGGCCAATAATATGAGTTAGATTGATAATAATAAGAGTAACAAGTATAGTAATTGTCGTTCTATCGATAATATAAGCATAATATGGCTAATAATATGAGTTAGATTGGTAAATAATAAGAGTAATAAGTACAGTAATCTTCGTTCAATCGATCATATAAGCATAATATGGCTAATAATATGAGTTAGCTTGATAATAGTAAGAGGAATAAGTATAGTAATTGTCATTCTATCGATCATATAAGCATAATATGGCTAATAATGTGAGTTAGATTGATTATAATGAGAGGTAACAGGTTTAGAAATTGTCGTTCAATCGATAATATAAGCATAATATGGCAAATAATATGAGTTAGATTGATAATAATAAGAGTAACAAGTATAGTAATTGTCGTTCAATCGATCATATAAGCATAATATGGCTAATAATATGAGTTAGATTGATAATAATGAGAGAATCAAGTATAGTAATCCTCGTTCAATCAATCATATAAGCATAATATGGCTAATAATATGAGTTAGATTGATAATAGCAAGAGTAATAAGTATAGTAATTGTCGTTCTATCGATCATATCTGCATAATATGGTTAATAATATGAGTTAGATTGATAATAATAAGAGTAATGAGTATAGTAATTGTCGTCCTATCGATCATATCCACATAATATGGCCAATAATATGAGTTAGATTGATAATAATAAGAGTAACAAGTATAGTAATTGTCGTTCTATCGATAATATAAGCATAATATGGCTAATAATATGAGTTAGATTGGTAATAATAAGAGTAATAAGTACAGTAATCTTCGTTCAATCGATACATATAAGCATAATATGGCTAATAATATGAGTTAGCTTGATAATAGTAAGAGGAATAAGTATAGTAATTGTCATTCTATCGATCATATAAGCATAATATGGCTAATAATGTGAGTTAGATTGATTATAATGAGAGTAACAGGTTTAGAAATTGTCGTTCAATCGATCATATAAGCATAATATGGCTAATAATATGAGTTAGATTGATAATAATAATAGTAACAAGTATAGAAATTGTCGTTCTATCGATAATATAAGCATAATATGGCCAATAATATGAGTTAGATTGAAATAATAACAGCAATAAGTATAGTAATTGTCGTTCTATCGATCATATAAGCATAATATGGCTAATAATATGAGTTAGATTGATAATAATAAGAGTAATGAGTATAGTAATTGTCGTTCTATCGATCATATCTGCATTATATGGTTAATAATATGAGTTAGATTGATAATAATAAGAGTAACAAGTATAGTAATTGTCATTCTATCGATCATATAAGCATAATATGGCTAATAATGTGAGTTAGATTGATAATAATGAGAGTAACAGGTTTAGAAATTGTCGTTCAATCGATCATATAAGCATAATATGGCTAATAATATGAGTTAGATTGATAATAATAAGAGTAATAAGTATAGTAATTGTCATTCTATCGATCATATAAGCATAATATGGCTAATAATGTGAGTTAGATTGATAATAATGAGAGTAACAGGTTAGAAATTGTCGTTCAATCGATCATATAAGCATAATATGGCTAATAATATGAGTTAGATTGATAATAATAATAGTAACAAGTATAGAAATTGTCGTTCTATCGATAATATAAGCATAATATGGCCAATAATATGAGTTAGATTGAAATAATAACAGTAATAAGTATAGTAATTGTCGTTCTATCGATCATATAAGCATAATATGGCTAATAATATGAGTTAGATTGATAATAATAAGAGTATTGAGTATAGTTATTGTCGTTCTATCGATCATATCTGCATTATATGGTTAATAATATGAGTTAGATTGATAATAATAAGAGTAATGAGTACAGTAATTGTCGTCCTATCGATCATATCCACATAATATGGCCAATAATATGAGTTAGAGTGATAATAATAAGGGTAATAAGTATAGTAATTGTCGTTCTATCGATCACATAAGCATAATATGGCTAATAATATGAGTTAGATAGATAATAATGAGAGTAACAGTATAGAAATTGTCGTTCAATCGATCATATAAGCATAATATGGCTAATAATATGAGTTAGATTGATAATAATAAGAGTAACAAGTATAGTAATTGTGGTTCAATCGATCATATAAGCATAATATGGCGAATAATATGAGCTAGATTGAATAATAACAGTAATATGTATAGTAATTGTCGTTCAATCGATATTATAAGCATAATATGGCTAATAATATGAGTTAGATTGATAATAATAACAGTAATAAGTATAGTAATTGTCATTCTTTCGATCATATAAGCATAATATGGCCAATAATATGAGTTAGATTGATGATAATAAGAGTAACAAGTATAGTAATTGTCGTTCTATCGATAATATAAGCATAATATGGCTAATAATATGAGTTAGATTGATAATAATGAGAGAATCAAGTATAGTAATCCTCGTTCAATCAATCATATAAGCATAATATGGCTAATAATATGAGTTAGATTGATAATAGCAAGAGTAATAAGTATAGCAATTGTCGTTCTATCGATCATATCTGCATAATATGGTTAATAATATGAGTTAGATTGATAATAATAAGAGTAATGAGTATAGTAATTGTCGTCCTATCGATCATATCCACATAATATGGCCAATAATATGAGTTAGATTGATAATAATAAGAGTAACAAGTATAGTAATTGTCGTTCTATCGATAATATAAGCATAACATGGCTAATAGTATGAGTTAGATTGATAATAGTAAGAGTAACAAGTATAGTAATTGTCGTTCAATCGATCATATAAGCATAATATGGCGAATAATATGAGTTAGATTGATAATAATATGAGTAACAAGCATAGTATATGTCGTTCTATCGATAATATAAGCATAATATGGCTAATAATATGAGTTAGATTGGTAATAATAAGAGTAATAAGTACAGTAATCTTCGTTCAATCGATCATATAAGCATAATATGTCTAATAATATGAGTTAGCTTGATAATAGTAAGAGGAATAAGTATAGTAATTGTCATTCTATCGATCATATAAGCATAATATGGCTAATAATATGAGTTAGCTTGATAATAGTAAGAGGAATAAGTATAGTAATTGTCATTCTATCGATCATATAAGCATAATATGGCTAATAATGTGAGTTAGATTGATAATAATGAGAGTAACAGGTTTAGAAATTGTCGTTCTATCGATCATATAAGCATAATATGGCTAATAATATGAGTTAGATTGATAATAATGAGAGAAACAAGTATAGAAATTGTCGTTCAATCGATCATATAAGCATAATATGGCTAATAATATGAGTTAGATTGATAATAATAAGAGTAACAAGTATAGTAATTGTCGTTCAATCGATATTATAAGCATAATATGGCTAATAATATGAGTTAGATTGATAATAATAAGAGTAATAAGTATAGTAATTGGCATTCTATCGATCATATAAGCATAATATGGCTAATAATATGAGCTAGATTGATAATAATGAGAGAAACAGGTTTAGAAATTGTCGTCAATCGATATTATAAGCATTATATGGCTAATAATATGAGTTAGATTGATAATAATAAGAGTAATAAGTATAGTAATTGTCATTCTATCGATCATATAAGCATAATATGGCTAATAATATGAGTTAGATTGATAATAATGAGAGTAACAGGTTTAGAAATTGTCGTTCTATCGATCATATAAGCATAATATGGCTAATAATATGAGTTAGATTGATAATAATGAGAGAAACAAGTATAGAAATTGTCGTTCACTCGATCATATAAGCATAATATGGCTAATAATATGAGTTAGATTGATAATAATAAGAGTAACAAGTATAGTAATTGTCGTTCTATCGATAATATAAGCATAATATGGCTAATAATATGAGTTAGATTGGTAATAATAAGAGTAATAAGTACAGTAATCTTCGTTCAATCGATCATATAAGCATAATATGGCTAATAATATGAGTTAGCTTGATAATCGTAAGAGGAATAAGTATAGTAATTGTCGTTCTATCGATCATATAAGCATAATATGGCTAATAATATGAGTTAGATTGATAATAATAAGAGTAATGAGTATAGTAATTGTCGTTCTATCGATAATATAAGCATAATATGGCCAATAATATGAGTTAGATTGAAATAATAACAGTAATAAGTATAGTAAGTTGTCGTTCTATCGATCATATAAGCATAATATGGCCAATAATATGAGTTAGATTGATAATAATAAGAGTAACAAGTATAGTAATTGTCGTTCTATCGATAATATAAGCATAATATGGCTAATAATATGAGTTAGATTGATAATAATAAGAGTAACAAGTATAGAAATTGTCGTGCAATCGATATTATAAGCATAATGTGGCTAATAGTATGAGTTAGATTGATAATAATAAGAGTAATGAGTATAGTAATTGTCGTCCTATCGATCATATCCACATAATATGGCCAATAATATGAGTTAGATTGATGATAATAAGAGTAACAAGTATAGTAATTGTCGTTCTATCGATAATATAAGCATAATATGGCTAATAGTATGAGTTAGATTGATAATAGTAAGAGTAACAAGTGTAGTAATTGTCGTTCTATCGATCATATAAGCATAATATGGCCAATAATATGAGTTAGATTGAAATAATAACAGTAATGAGTATAGTAATTGTCGTTCTATCGATCATATAAGCATAATATGGCTAATAATATGAGTTAGCTTGATAATAGTAAGAGGAATAAGTATAGTAATTGTCATTCTATCGATCATATAAGCATAATATGGCTAATAATGTGAGTTAGATTGATAATAATGAGAGTAACAGGTTTAGAAATTGTCGTTCAATCGATCATATAAGCATAATATGGCTAATAATGTGAGTTAGATTGATAATAATAAGAGTAACAAGTGTAGTAATTGTCGTTCTATCGATCATATAAGCATAATATGGCCAATAATATGAGTTAGATTGAAATAATAACAGTAATAAGTATAGTAATTGTCGTTCTATCTGTCATATAAGCGTAATATGGCTAATAATATGAGTTAGATTGATAATAATAAGAGTAATGAGTATAGTAATTGTCGTCCTATCGATCATATAAGCATAATATGGGCTAATAATATGAGTTCGATTGATAATAATGAGAGTAACAGGTTTAGAAATTGTCGTTCAATCGATAATATAAGCATAATATGGCAAATAATATGAGTTAGATTGATAATAATAAGAGTAACAAGTATAGTAATTGTCGTTCAATCGATCATATAAGCATAATATGGCGAATAATATGAGTTAGATTGATAATAATATGAGTAACAAGCATAGTATATGTCGTTCTATCGATAATATAAGCATAGTATGGCTAATAATATAAGTTAGATTGGTAATAATAAGAGTAATAAGTTCAGTAATCTTCGTTCAATGGATCATATAAGCATAATATGGCTAATAATATGAGTTAGCTTGTTAATAGTAAGAGGAATAAGTATAGTAATTGTCATTCTATCGATCTATAAGCATAATATGGCTAATAATATGAGTTAGATTGATAATAATGAGAGTACCAGGTTTAGAAATTGTCGTTCAATCGATCATATAAGCATAATATGGCTAATAATATGAGATAGATTGATAATTATAAGAGTAACAAGTATAGTAATTGTCGTTCTATCGATCATATATGCATAATATGGCCAATAATATGAGTTAGAATGAAATAATAACAGTAATAAGTATAGTAATTGTCGTTCTATCGATCATATATGCATAATATGGCTAATAATATGAGTTAGCTTGATAATAGTAAGAGGAATAAGTATAGTAATTGTCATTCTATCGATCATATAAGCATAATATGGCTAATAATGTGAGTTAGATTGATAATAATGAGAGTAACAGGTTTAGAAATTGTCGTTCAATCGATCATATAAGCATAATATGGCTAATAATATGAGTTAGACTGATAATAGCAAGAGTAATAAGAATAGTAATTGTCGTTCTATCGATCATATCTGCATAATGGCGAATAATATGAGTTAGATTGATAATAATATGAGTAACAAGCATAGTATATGTCGTTCTATCGATAATACAAGCATAATATGGCTAATAATATGAGTTAGATTGGTAATAATAAGAGTAATAAGTACAGTAATCTTCGTTCAATCGATCATATAAGCATAATATGGCTAATAATATGAGTTAGCTTGATAATAGTAAGAGGAATAAGTATAGTAATTGTCATTCTATCGATCATATAAGCATAATATGGCTAATATATGAGTTAGATTGATAATAATGAAGTACCAGGGTTTAGAAATTGTCGTTCAATCGATCATTAAGCATAATAGGGCTAATAATATGAGTTAGATTGATAATTATAAGAGTAACAAGTATAGTAATTGTCGTTCTATCGATAATTTAAGCATAATATGGCTAATAATATGAGTTAGATTGGTAATAATAAGAGTAATAAGTACAGTAATCCTCGTTCAATCGATCATATAAGCATAATATGGCCAATAATATGAGTTCGATTAGTAATAATAGTAACAGTAATAAGTATAGTAATTGTCGTTCAATCGATCATATCAGCATTATATGGTATAATATGAGTTAGATTGATAATAATAACAGTAATATGTATAGTAATTGTCGTTCTATCGATCATATAAGCATAATATGGCTAATAATATGAGTTAGATTGATAATAATAAGAGTAATGAGTATAGTAATTGTCGTCCTATCGATCATATCCACATAATATGGCCAATAATATGAGTTAGATTGATAATAATAAGAGTAACAAGTATAGTAGTTGTCGTTCTATCGATAGATATAAGCATAATATGGCTAATAATATGAGTTAGATTGGTAATAATAAGAGTAATAAGTACAGTAATCTTCGTTCAATCGATCATATAAGCGATAATATGGCTAATAATATGAGTTAGCTTGATAATAGTAAGAGGAATAAGTATAGTAATTGTCATTCTATCGATCATATAAGCATAATATGGCTAATAATGTGAGTTAGATTGATTATAATGAGAGTAACAGGGTTTAGAAATTGTCGTTCAATCGATCATATAAGCATAATATGCTAATAATATGAGTTAGATTGATAATAATAATAGTATCAAGTATAGAAATTGTCGTTCTATCGATAATATAAGCATAATATGGCCAATAATATGAGTTGATTGAAATAATAACAGTAATAAGTATAGTAATTGTCGTTCTATCGATCATATAAGCATAATATGGCTAATAATATGAGTTAGATTGATAATAATAAGAGTAATGAGTATAGTAATTGTCGTTCTATCGATCATATCTGCATTATATGGTTAATAATATGAGTTAGATTGATAATAATAAGAGTAACAAGTATAGTAATTGTCGTTCTATCGATAATATAAGCATTATATGGCTAATAATATGAGTTAGATTGATAATAATGAGAGAATCAAGTATAGTAATCCTCGTTCAATCAATCATATAAGCATAATATGGCTAATAATATGAGTTAGATTGATAATAGCAAGAGTAATAAGTATAGTAATTGTCGTTCTATCGATCATATCTGCATAATATGGTTAATAATATGAGTTAGATTGATAATAATAAGAGTAATGAGTATAGTAATTGTCGTCCTATCGATCATATCCACATAATATGGCCAATAATATGAGTTAGATTAATAATAATAAGAGTAACAAGTATAGTAATTGTCGTTCTATCGATAATATAAGCATAACATGGCTAATAGTATGAGTTAGATTGATAATAGTAAGAGTAACAAGTATAGTAATTGTCGTTCAATCGATCGTATAAGCATAATATGGGGAATAATATGAGTTAGATTGATAATAATATGAGTAACAAGCATAGTATATGTCGTTCTATCGATAATATAAGCATAATATGGCTAATAATATGAGTTAGATTGGTAATAATAAGAGTAATAAGTACAGTAATCTTCGTTCAATCGATCATATAAGCATAATATGGCTAATAATATGAGTTAGCTTGATAATAGTAAGAGGAATAAGTATAGTAATTGTCATTCTATCGATCATATAAGCATAATATGGCTAATAATATGAGTTAGCTTGATAATAGTAAGAGGAATAAGTATAGTAATTGTCATTCTATCGATCATATAAGCATAATATGGCTAATAATGTGAGTTAGATTGATTATAATGAGAGTAACAGGTTTAGAAATTGTCGTTCAATCGATCATATAAGCATAATATGGCTAATAATATGAGTTAGATTGATAATAATAAGAGTAATAAGTATAGTAATTGTCATTCTATCGATCATATAAGCATAATATGGCTAATAATATGAGCTAGATTGATAATAATGAGAGTAACAGGTTTAGAAATTGTCGTTCAATCGATATTATAAGCATTATATGGCTAATAATATGAGTTAGATTAATAATAATAAGAGTAATAAGTATAGTAATTGTCATTCTATCGATCATATAAGCATAATATGGCCAATAATATGAGTTAGATTGAAATAATAACAGTAATAAGTATAGTAATTGTCGTTCTATCGATCATATAAGCATAATATGGCTAATAATATGAGTTAGCTTGATAATAGTAAGAGGAATAAGTATAGTAATTGTCATTCTATCGATCATATAAGCATAATATGGCTAATAATGTGAGTTAGATTGATAATAATGAGAGTAACAGGTTTAGAAATTGTCGTTCAATCGATCATATAAGCATAATATGGCTAATAATATGAGTTAGACTGATAATAGCAAGAGTAATAAGAATAGTAATTGTCGTTCTATCGATCATATCTGCATAATATGGCGAATAATATGAGTTAGATTGATAATAATATGAGTAACAAGCATAGTATATGTCGTTCTATCGATAATACAAGCATAATATGGCTAATAATATGAGTTAGATTGGTAATAATAAGAGTAATAAGTACAGTAATCTTCGTTCAATCGATCATATAAGCATAATATGGCTAATAATATGAGTTAGCTTGATAATAGTAAGAGGAATAAGTATAGTAATTGTCATTCTATCGATCATATAAGCATAATATGGCTAATAATATGAGTTAGATTGATAATAATGAGAGTACCAGGTTTAGAAATTGTCGTTCAATCGATCATATAAGCATAATATGGCTAATAATATGAGTTAGATTGATATTTATAAGAGTAACAAGTATAGTAATTGTCGTTCTATCGATAATTTAAGCATAATATGGCTAATAATATGAGTTAGATTGGTAATAATAAGAGTAATAAGTACAGTAATCCTCGTTCAATCGATCATATAAGCATAATATGGCCAATAATATGAGTTCGATTAGTAATAATAGTAACAGTAATAAGTATAGTAATTGTCGTTCAATCGATCATATCAGCATTATATGGTTAATAATATGAGTTAGATTGATAATAATAACAGTAATATGTATAGTAATTGTCGCTCTATCGATCATATAAGCATAATATGGCTAATAATATGAGTTAGATTGATAATAATAAGAGTAATGAGTATAGTAATTGTCGTCCTATCGATCATATCCACATAATATGGCCAATAATATGAGTTAGATTGATAATAATAAGAGTAACAAGTATAGTAGTTGTCGTTCTATCGATAATATAAGCATAATATGGCTAATAATATGAGTTAGATTGGTAATAATAAGAGTAATAAGTACAGTAATCTTCGTTCAATCGATCATATAAGCATAATATGGCTAATAATATGAGTTAGCTTGATAATAGTAAGAGGAATAAGTATAGTAATTGTCATTCTATCGATCATATAAGCATAATATGGCTAATAATGTGAGTTAGATTGATTATAATGAGAGTAACAGGTTTAGAAATTGTCGTTCAATCGATCATATAAGCATAATATGGCTAATAATATGAGTTAGATTGATAATAATAATAGTAACAAGTATAGAAATGGTCGTTCTATCGATAATATAAGCATAATATGGCCAATAATATGAGTTAGATTGAAATAATAACAGTAATAAGTATAGTAATTGTCGTTCTATCGATCATATAAGCATAATATGGCTAATAATATGAGTTAGATTGATAATAATAAGAGTAATGAGTATAGTAATTGTCGTTCTATCGATCATATCTGCATTATATGGTTAATAATATGAGTTAGATTGATAATAATAAGAGTAACAAGTATAGTAATTGTCGTTCTATCGATAATATAAGCATAATATGGCTAATAATATGAGTTAGATTGATAATAATAAGAGTAACAAGTATAGTAATTGTCGTTCAATCGATATTATAAGCATAATATGGCTCATAATATGAGTTAGATTGATAATAATAAGAGTAATAAGTATAGTAATTGTCGTTCTATCGATCAAATAAGCATAATATGGCTAATAATATGAGTTAGATTGATAATAATGAGAGAATCAAGTATAGTAATCCTCGTTCAATCAATCATATAAGCATAATATGGCTAATAATATGAGTTAGATTGATAATAGCAAGAGTAATAAGTATAGTAATTGTCGTTCTATCGATCATATCTGCATAATATGGTTAATAATATGAGTTAGATTGATAATAATAAGAGTAATGAGTATAGTAATTGTCGTCCTATCGATCATATCCACATAATATGGCCAATAATATGAGTTAGATTGATAATAATAAGAGTAACAAGTATAGTAATTGTCGTTCTATCGATAATATAAGCATAACATGGCTAATAATATGAGTTAGATTGATAATAATGAGAGAATCAAGTATAGTAATCCTCGTTCAATCAATCATATAAGCATAATATGGCTAATAATATGAGTTAGATTGATAATAGCAAGAGTAATAAGTATAGTAATTGTCGTTCTATCGATCATATCTGCATAATATGGTTAATAATATGAGTTAGATTGATAATAATAAGAGTAATGAGTATAGTAATTGTCGTCCTATCGATCATATCCACATAATATGGCCAATAATATGAGTTAGATTGATAATAATAAGAGTAACAAGTATAGTAATTGTCGTTCTATCGATAATATAAGCATAACATGGCTAATAGTATGAGTTAGATTGATAATAGTAAGAGTAACAAGTATAGTAATTGTCGTTCAATCGATCGTATAAGCATAATATGGGGAATAATATGAGTTAGATTGATAATAATATGAGTAACAAGCATAGTATATGTCGTTCTATCGATAATATAAGCATAATATGGCTAATAATATGAGTTAGATTGGTAATAATAAGAGTAATAAGTACAGTAATCTTCGTTCAATCGATCATATAAGCATAATATGGCTAATAATATGAGTTAGCTTGATAATAGTAAGAGGAATAAGTATAGTAATTGTCATTCTATCGATCATATAAGCATAATATGGCTAATAATGTGAGTTAGATTGATTATAATGAGAGTAACAGGTTTAGAAATTGTCGTTCAATCGATCATATAAGCATAATATGGCTAATAATATGAGTTAGATTGATAATAATAATAGTATCAAGTATAGAAATTGTCGTTCTATCGATAATATAAGCATAATATGGCCAATAATATGAGTTTGATTGAAATAATAACAGTAATAAGTATAGTAATTGTCGTTCTATCGATCATATAAGCATAATATGGCTAATAATATGAGTTAGATTGATAATAATAAGAGTAATGAGTATAGTAATTGTCGTTCTATCGATCATATCTGCATTATATGGTTAATAATATGAGTTAGATTGATAATAATAAGAGTAACAAGTATAGTAATTGTCGTTCTATCGATAATATAAGCATAATATGGCTAATAATATGAGTTAGATTGATAATAATGAGAGAATCAAGTATAGTAATCCTCGTTCAATCAATCATATAAGCATAATATGGCTAATAATATGAGTTAGATTGATAATAGCAAGAGTAATAAGTATAGTAATTGTCGTTCTATCGATCATATCTGCATAATATGGTTAATAATATGAGTTAGATTGATAATAATAAGAGTAATGAGTATAGTAATTGTCGTCCTATCGATCATATCCACACAATATGGCCAATAATATGAGTTAGATTGATAATAATAAGAGTAACAAGTATAGTAATTGTCGTTCTATCGATAATATAAGCATAACATGGCTAATAGTATGAGTTAGATTGATAATAGTAAGAGTAACAAGTATAGTAATTGTCGTTCAATCGATCGTATAAGCATAATATGGGGAATAATATGAGTTAGATTGATAATAATATGAGTAACAAGCATAGTATATGTCGTTCTATCGATAATATAAGCATAATATGGCTAATAATATGAGTTAGATTGGTAATAATAAGAGTAATAAGTACAGTAATCTTCGTTCAATCGATCATATAAGCATAATATGGCTAATAATATGAGTTAGCTTGATAATAGTAAGAGGAATAAGTATAGTAATTGTCATTCTATCGATCATATAAGCATAATATGGCTAATAATATGAGTTAGCTTGATAATAGTAAGAGGAATAAGTATAGTAATTGTCATTCTATCGATCATATAAGCATAATATGGCTAATAATGTGAGTTAGATTGATTATAATGAGAGTAACAGGTTTAGAAATTGTCGTTCAATCGATCATATAAGCATAATATGGCTAATAATATGAGTTAGATTGATAATAATAAGAGTAATAAGTATAGTAATTGTCATTCTATCGATCATATAAGCATAATATGGCTAATAATATGAGCTAGATTGATAATAATGAGAGTAACAGGTTTAGAAATTGTCGTTCAATCGATATTATAAGCATTATATGGCTAATAATATGAGTTAGATTAATAATAATAAGAGTAATAAGTATAGTAATTGTCATTCTATCGATCATATAAGCATAATATGGCTAATAATATGAGTTAGCTTGATAATAGTAAGAGGAATAAGTATAGTAATTGTCATTCTATCGATCATATAAGCATAATATGGCTAATAATGTGAGTTAGATTGATTATAATGAGAGTAACAGGTTTAGAAATTGTCGTTCAATCGATAATATAAGCATAATATGGCAAATAATATGAGTTAGATTGATAATAATAAGAGTAACAAGTATAGTAATTGTCGTTCAATCGATCATATAAGCATAATATGGCTAATAATATGAGTTAGATTGATAATAATGAGAGAATCAAGTATAGTAATCCTCGTTCAATCAATCATATAAGCATAATATGGCTAATAATATGAGTTAGATTGATAATAGCAAGAGTAATAAGTATAGTAATTGTCGTTCTATCGATCATATCTGCATAATATGGTTAATAATATGAGTTAGATTGATAATAATAAGAGTAATGAGTATAGTAATTGTCGTCCTATCGATCATATCCACATAATATGGCCAATAATATGAGTTAGATTGATAATAATAAGAGTAACAAGTATAGTAATTGTCGTTCTATCGATAATATAAGCATAATATGGCTAATAATATGAGTTAGATTGGTAATAATAAGAGTAATAAGTACAGTAATCTTCGTTCAATCGATCATATAAGCATAATATGGCTAATAATATGAGTTAGCTTGATAATAGTAAGAGGAATAAGTATAGTAATTGTCATTCTATCGATCATATAAGCATAATATGGCTAATAATGTGAGTTAGATTGATTATAATGAGAGTAACAGGTTTAGAAATTGTCGTTCAATCGATCATATAAGCATAATATGGCTAATAATATGAGTTAGATTGATAATAATAATAGTAACAAGTATAGAAATTGTCGTTCTATCGATAATATAAGCATAATATGGCCAATAATATGAGTTAGATTGAAATAATAACAGCAATAAGTATAGTAATTGTCGTTCTATCGATCATATAAGCATAATATGGCTAATAATATGAGTTAGATTGATAATAATAAGAGTAATGAGTATAGTAATTGTCGTTCTATCGATCATATCTGCATTATATGGTTAATAATATGAGTTAGATTGATAATAATAAGAGTAACAAGTATAGTAATTGTCATTCTATCGATCATATAAGCATAATATGGCTAATAATGTGAGTTAGATTGATAATAATGAGAGTAACAGGTTTAGAAATTGTCGTTCAATCGATCATATAAGCATAATATGGCTAATAATATGAGTTAGATTGATAATAATAAGAGTAATAAGTATAGTAATTGTCATTCTATCGATCATATAAGCATAATATGGCTAATAATGTGAGTTAGATTGATAATAATGAGAGTAACAGGTTTAGAAATTGTCGTTCAATCGATCATATAAGCATAATATGGCTAATAATATGAGTTAGATTGATAATAATAATAGTAACAAGTATAGAAATTGTCGTTCTATCGATAATATAAGCATAATATGGCCAATAATATGAGTTAGATTGAAATAATAACAGTAATAAGTATAGTAATTGTCGTTCTATCGATCATATAAGCATAATATGGCTAATAATATGAGTTAGATTGATAATAATAAGAGTATTGAGTATAGTTATTGTCGTTCTATCGATCATATCTGCATTATATGGTTAATAATATGAGTTAGATTGATAATAATAAGAGTAATGAGTACAGTAATTGTCGTCCTATCGATCATATCCACATAATATGGCCAATAATATGAGTTAGAGTGATAATAATAAGGGTAATAAGTATAGTAATTGTCGTTCTATCGATCACATAAGCATAATATGGCTAATAATATGAGTTAGATAGATAATAATGAGAGTAACAAGTATAGAAATTGTCGTTCAATCGATCATATAAGCATAATATGGCTAATAATATGAGTTAGATTGATAATAATAAGAGTAACAAGTATAGTAATTGTGGTTCAATCGATCATATAAGCATAATATGGCGAATAATATGAGCTAGATTGAAATAATAACAGTAATATGTATAGTAATTGTCGTTCAATCGATATTATAAGCATAATATGGCTAATAATATGAGTTAGATTGATAATAATAACAGTAATAAGTATAGTAATTGTCATTCTTTCGATCATATAAGCATAATATGGCTAATAATATGAGTTAGCTTGATAATAGTAAGAGGAATAAGTATAGTAATTGTCATTCTATCGATCATATAAGCATAATATGGCTAATAATGTGAGTTAGATTGATAATAATGAGAGTAACAGGTTTAGAAATTGTCGTTCTATCGATCATATAAGCATAATATGGCTAATAATATGAGTTAGATTGATAATAATGAGAGAAACAAGTATAGAAATTGTCGTTCAATCGATCATATAAGCATAATATGGCTAATAATATGAGTTAGATTGATAATAATAAGAGTAACAAGTATAGTAATTGTCGTTCAATCGATATTATAAGCATAATATGGCTAATAATATGAGTTAGATTGATAATAATAAGAGTAATAAGTATAGTAATTGGCATTCTATCGATCATATAAGCATAATATGGCTAATAATATGAGCTAGATTGATAATAATGAGAGAAACAGGTTTAGAAATTGTCGTTCAATCGATATTATAAGCATTATATGGCTAATAATATGAGTTAGATTGATAATAATAAGAGTAATAAGTATAGTAATTGTCATTCTATCGATCATATAAGCATAATATGGCTAATAATATGAGTTAGATTGATAATAATGAGAGTAACAGGTTTAGAAATTGTCGTTCTATCGATCATATAAGCATAATATGGCTAATAATATGAGTTAGATTGATAATAATGAGAGAAACAAGTATAGAAATTGTCGTTCAATCGATCATATAAGCATAATATGGCTAATAATATGAGTTAGATTGATAATAATAAGAGTAACAAGTATAGTAATTGTCGTTCTATCGATAATATAAGCATAATATGGCTAATAATATGAGTTAGATTGGTAATAATAAGAGTAATAAGTACAGTAATCTTCGTTCAATCGATCATATAAGCATAATATGGCTAATAATATGAGTTAGCTTGATAATCGTAAGAGGAATAAGTATAGTAATTGTCGTTCTATCGATCATATAAGCATAATATGGCTAATAATATGAGTTAGATTGATAATAATAAGAGTAATGAGTATAGTAATTGTCGTTCTATCGATAATATAAGCATAATATGGCCAATAATATGAGTTAGATTGAAATAATAACAGTAATAAGTATAGTAATTGTCGTTCTATCGATCATATAAGCATAATATGGCCAATAATATGAGTTAGATTGATAATAATAAGAGTAACAAGTATAGTAATTGTCGTTCTATCGATAATATAAGCATAATATGGCTAATAATATGAGTTAGATTGATAATAATAAGAGTAACAAGTATAGAAATTGTCGTGCAATCGATATTATAAGCATAATGTGGCTAATAGTATGAGTTAGATTGATAATAATAAGAGTAATGAGTATAGTAATTGTCGTCCTATCGATCATATCCACATAATATGGCCAATAATATGAGTTAGATTGATGATAATAAGAGTAACAAGTATAGTAATTGTCGTTCTATCGATAATATAAGCATAATATGGCTAATAGTATGAGTTAGATTGATAATAGTAAGAGTAACAAGTGTAGTAATTGTCGTTCTATCGATCATATAAGCATAATATGGCCAATAATATGAGTTAGATTGAAATAATAACAGTAATGAGTATAGTAATTGTCGTTCTATCGATCATATAAGCATAATATGGCTAATAATATGAGTTAGCTTGATAATAGTAAGAGGAATAAGTATAGTAATTGTCATTCTATCGAT
Source organism: Megachile rotundata (assembly GCF_050947335.1). Lineage (NCBI taxonomy): Eukaryota > Metazoa > Arthropoda > Insecta > Hymenoptera > Megachilidae > Megachile > Megachile rotundata. Next base: position 144,351 of record NW_027473710.1, on the reverse strand, counting down.
CATATAAGCATAATATGGCTAATAATGTGAGTTAGATTGATAATAATGAGAGTAACAGGTTTAGAAATTGTCGTTCAATCGATCATATAAGCATAATATGGCTAATAATGTGAGTTAGATTGATAATAATAAGAGTAACAAGTGTAGTAATTGTCGTTCTATCGATCATATAAGCATAATATGGCCAATAATATGAGTTAGATTGAAATAATAACAGTAATAAGTATAGTAATTGTCGTTCTATCTGTCATATAAGCGTAATATGGCTAATAATATGAGTTAGATTGATAATAATAAGAGTAATGAGTATAGTAATTGTCGTCCTATCGATCATATAAGCATAATATGGCTAATAATATGAGTTCGATTGATAATAATGAGAGTAACAGGTTTAGAAATTGTCGTTCAATCGATAATATAAGCATAATATGGCAAATAATATGAGTTAGATTGATAATAATAAGAGTAACAAGTATAGTAATTGTCGTTCAATCGATCATATAAGCATAATATGGCGAATAATATGAGTTAGATTGATAATAATATGAGTAACAAGCATAGTATATGTCGTTCTATCGATAATATAAGCATAGTATGGCTAATAATATAAGTTAGATTGGTAATAATAAGAGTAATAAGTTCAGTAATCTTCGTTCAATGGATCATATAAGCATAATATGGCTAATAATATGAGTTAGCTTGTTAATAGTAAGAGGAATAAGTATAGTAATTGTCATTCTATCGATCATATAAGCATAATATGGCTAATAATATGAGTTAGATTGATAATAATGAGAGTACCAGGTTTAGAAATTGTCGTTCAATCGATCATATAAGCATAATATGGCTAATAATATGAGATAGATTGATAATTATAAGAGTAACAAGTATAGTAATTGTCGTTCTATCGATCATATATGCATAATATGGCCAATAATATGAGTTAGAATGAAATAATAACAGTAATAAGTATAGTAATTGTCGTTCTATCGATCATATAAGCATAATATGGCTAATAATATGAGTTAGCTTGATAATAGTAAGAGGAATAAGTATAGTAATTGTCATTCTATCGATCATATAAGCATAATATGGCTAATAATGTGAGTTAGATTGATAATAATGAGAGTAACAGGTTTAGAAATTGTCGTTCAATCGATCATATAAGCATAATATGGCTAATAATATGAGTTAGACTGATAATAGCAAGAGTAATAAGAATAGTAATTGTCGTTCTATCGATCATATCTGCATAATATGGCGAATAATATGAGTTAGATTGATAATAATATGAGTAACAAGCATAGTATATGTCGTTCTATCGATAATACAAGCATAATATGGCTAATAATATGAGTTAGATTGGTAATAATAAGAGTAATAAGTACAGTAATCTTCGTTCAATCGATCATATAAGCATAATATGGCTAATAATATGAGTTAGCTTGATAATAGTAAGAGGAATAAGTATAGTAATTGTCATTCTATCGATCATATAAGCATAATATGGCTAATAATATGAGTTAGATTGATAATAATGAGAGTACCAGGTTTAGAAATTGTCGTTCAATCGATCATATAAGCATAATATGGCTAATAATATGAGTTAGATTGATAATTATAAGAGTAACAAGTATAGTAATTGTCGTTCTATCGATAATTTAAGCATAATATGGCTAATAATATGAGTTAGATTGGTAATAATAAGAGTAATAAGTACAGTAATCCTCGTTCAATCGATCATATAAGCATAATATGGCCAATAATATGAGTTCGATTAGTAATAATAGTAACAGTAATAAGTATAGTAATTGTCGTTCAATCGATCATATCAGCATTATATGGTTAATAATATGAGTTAGATTGATAATAATAACAGTAATATGTATAGTAATTGTCGTTCTATCGATCATATAAGCATAATATGGCTAATAATATGAGTTAGATTGATAATAATAAGAGTAATGAGTATAGTAATTGTCGTCCTATCGATCATATCCACATAATATGGCCAATAATATGAGTTAGATTGATAATAATAAGAGTAACAAGTATAGTAGTTGTCGTTCTATCGATAATATAAGCATAATATGGCTAATAATATGAGTTAGATTGGTAATAATAAGAGTAATAAGTACAGTAATCTTCGTTCAATCGATCATATAAGCATAATATGGCTAATAATATGAGTTAGCTTGATAATAGTAAGAGGAATAAGTATAGTAATTGTCATTCTATCGATCATATAAGCATAATATGGCTAATAATGTGAGTTAGATTGATTATAATGAGAGTAACAGGTTTAGAAATTGTCGTTCAATCGATCATATAAGCATAATATGGCTAATAATATGAGTTAGATTGATAATAATAATAGTATCAAGTATAGAAATTGTCGTTCTATCGATAATATAAGCATAATATGGCCAATAATATGAGTTTGATTGAAATAATAACAGTAATAAGTATAGTAATTGTCGTTCTATCGATCATATAAGCATAATATGGCTAATAATATGAGTTAGATTGATAATAATAAGAGTAATGAGTATAGTAATTGTCGTTCTATCGATCATATCTGCATTATATGGTTAATAATATGAGTTAGATTGATAATAATAAGAGTAACAAGTATAGTAATTGTCGTTCTATCGATAATATAAGCATTATATGGCTAATAATATGAGTTAGATTGATAATAATGAGAGAATCAAGTATAGTAATCCTCGTTCAATCAATCATATAAGCATAATATGGCTAATAATATGAGTTAGATTGATAATAGCAAGAGTAATAAGTATAGTAATTGTCGTTCTATCGATCATATCTGCATAATATGGTTAATAATATGAGTTAGATTGATAATAATAAGAGTAATGAGTATAGTAATTGTCGTCCTATCGATCATATCCACATAATATGGCCAATAATATGAGTTAGATTGATAATAATAAGAGTAACAAGTATAGTAATTGTCGTTCTATCGATAATATAAGCATAACATGGCTAATAGTATGAGTTAGATTGATAATAGTAAGAGTAACAAGTATAGTAATTGTCGTTCAATCGATCGTATAAGCATAATATGGCGAATAATATGAGTTAGATTGATAATAATATGAGTAACAAGCATAGTATATGTCGTTCTATCGATAATATAAGCATAATATGGCTAATAATATGAGTTAGATTGGTAATAATAAGAGTAATAGGTACAGTAATCTTCGTTCAATCGATCATATAAGCATAATATGGCTAATAATATGAGTTAGCTTGATAATAGTAAGAGGAATAAGTATAGTAATTGTCATTCTATCGATCATATAAGCATAATATGGCTAATAATATGAGTTAGCTTGATAATAGTAAGAGGAATAAGTATAGTAATTGTCATTCTATCGATCATATAAGCATAATATGGCTAATAATGTGAGTTAGATTGATTATAATGAGAGTAACAGGTTTAGAAATTGTCGTTCAATCGATCATATAAGCATAATATGGCTAATAATATGAGTTAGATTGATAATAATAAGAGTAATAAGTATAGTAATTGTCATTCTATCGATCATATAAGCATAATATGGCTAATAATATGAGCTAGATTGATAATAATGAGAGTAACAGGTTTAGAAATTGTCGTTCAATCGATATTATAAGCATTATATGGCTAATAATATGAGTTAGATTAATAATAATAAGAGTAAGAAGTATAGTAATTGTCATTCTATCGATCATATAAGCATAATATGGCCAATAATATGAGTTAGATTGAAATAATAACAGTAATAAGTATAGTAATTGTCGTTCTATCGATCATATAAGCATAATATGGCCAATAATATGAGTTAGATTGAAATAATAACAGTAATAAGTATAGTAATTGTCGTTCTTTCGGTCATATAAGTGTAATATGGCTAATAATACGAGTTAGATTGATAATAATAAGAGTAATGAGTATAGTAATTGTCGTCCTATCGATCATATAAGCATAATATGGCTAATAATATGAGTTCGATTGATAATAATGAGAGTAACAGGTTTAGAAATTGTCGTTCAATCGATAATATAAGCATAATATGGCAAATAATATGAGTTAGATTGATAATAATAAGAGTAACAAGTATAGTAATTGTCGTTCAATCGATCATATAAGCATAATATGGCGAATAATATGAGTTAGATTGATAATAATATGAGTAACAAGCATAGTATATGTCGTTCTATCGATAATATAAGCATAATATGGCTAATAATATAAGTTAGATTGGTAATAATAAGAGTAATAAGTTCAGTAATCTTCGTTCAATGGATCATATAAGCATAATATGGCTAATAATATGAGTTAGCTTGTTAATAGTAAGAGGAATAAGTATAGTAATTGTCATTCTATCGATCATATAAGCATAATATGGCTAATAATATGAGTTAGATTGATAATAATGAGAGTACCAGGTTTAGAAATTGTCGTTCAATCGATCATATAAGCATAATATGGCTAATAATATGAGATAGATTGATAATTATAAGAGTAACAAGTATAGTAATTGTCGTTCAATCGATATTATAAGCATAATATGGCTCATAATATGAGTTAGATTGATAATAATAAGAGTAATAAGTATAGTAATTGTCGTTCTATCGATCAAATAAGCATAATATGGCTAATAATATGAGTTAGATTGATAATAATGAGAGAATCAAGTATAGTAATCCTCGTTCAATCAATCATATAAGCATAATATGGCTAATAATATGAGTTAGATTGATAATAGCAAGAGTAATAAGTATAGTAATTGTCGTTCTATCGATCATATCTGCATAATATGGTTAATAATATGAGTTAGATTGATAATAATAAGAGTAATGAGTATAGTAATTGTCGTCCTATCGATCATATCCACATAATATGGCCAATAATATGAGTTAGATTGATAATAATAAGAGTAACAAGTATAGTAATTGTCGTTCTATCGATAATATAAGCATAACATGGCTAATAGTATGAGTTAGATTGATAATAGTAAGAGTAACAAGTATAGTAATTGTCGTTCAATCGATCGTATAAGCATAATATGGCGAATAATATGAGTTAGATTGATAATAATATGAGTAACAAGCATAGTATATGTCGTTCTATCGATAATATAAGCATAATATGGCTAATAATATGAGTTAGATTGGTAATAATAAGAGTAATAAGTACAGTAATCTTCGTTCAATCGATCATATAAGCATAATATGGCTAATAATATGAGTTAGCTTGATAATAGTAAGAGGAATAAGTATAGTAATTGTCATTCTATCGATCATATAAGCATAATATGGCTAATAATATGAGTTAGCTTGATAATAGTAAGAGGAATAAGTATAGTAATTGTCATTCTATCGATCATATAAGCATAATATGGCTAATAATGTGAGTTAGATTGATTATAATGAGAGTAACAGGTTTAGAAATTGTCGTTCAATCGATCATATAAGCATAATATGGCTAATAATATGAGTTAGATTGATAATAATAAGAGTAATAAGTATAGTAATTGTCATTCTATCGATCATATAAGCATAATATGGCTAATAATATGAGCTAGATTGATAATAATGAGAGTAACAGGTTTAGAAATTGTCGTTCAATCGATATTATAAGCATTATATGGCTAATAATATGAGTTAGATTAATAATAATAAGAGTAAGAAGTATAGTAATTGTCATTCTATCGATCATATAAGCATAATATGGCCAATAATATGAGTTAGATTGAAATAATAACAGTAATAAGTATAGTAATTGTCGTTCTATCGATCATATAAGCATAATATGGCCAATAATATGAGTTAGATTGAAATAATAACAGTAATAAGTATAGTAATTGTCGTTCTTTCGGTCATATAAGTGTAATATGGCTAATAATACGAGTTAGATTGATAATAATAAGAGTAATGAGTATAGTAATTGTCGTCCTATCGATCATATAAGCATAATATGGCTAATAATATGAGTTCGATTGATAATAATGAGAGTAACAGGTTTAGAAATTGTCGTTCAATCGATAATATAAGCATAATATGGCAAATAATATGAGTTAGATTGATAATAATAAGAGTAACAAGTATAGTAATTGTCGTTCAATCGATCATATAAGCATAATATGGCGAATAATATGAGTTAGATTGATAATAATATGAGTAACAAGCATAGTATATGTCGTTCTATCGATAATATAAGCATAATATGGCTAATAATATAAGTTAGATTGGTAATAATAAGAGTAATAAGTTCAGTAATCTTCGTTCAATGGATCATATAAGCATAATATGGCTAATAATATGAGTTAGCTTGTTAATAGTAAGAGGAATAAGTATAGTAATTGTCATTCTATCGATCATATAAGCATAATATGGCTAATAATATGAGTTAGATTGATAATAATGAGAGTACCAGGTTTAGAAATTGTCGTTCAATCGATCATATAAGCATAATATGGCTAATAATATGAGATAGATTGATAATTATAAGAGTAACAAGTATAGTAATTGTCGTTCAATCGATATTATAAGCATAATATGGCTCATAATATGAGTTAGATTGATAATAATAAGAGTAATAAGTATAGTAATTGTCGTTCTATCGATCAAATAAGCATAATATGGCTAATAATATGAGTTAGATTGATAATAATGAGAGAATCAAGTATAGTAATCCTCGTTCAATCAATCATATAAGCATAATATGGCTAATAATATGAGTTAGATTGATAATAGCAAGAGTAATAAGTATAGTAATTGTCGTTCTATCGATCATATCTGCATAATATGGTTAATAATATGAGTTAGATTGATAATAATAAGAGTAATGAGTATAGTAATTGTCGTCCTATCGATCATATCCACATAATATGGCCAATAATATGAGTTAGATTGATAATAATAAGAGTAACAAGTATAGTAATTGTCGTTCTATCGATAATATAAGCATAACATGGCTAATAGTATGAGTTAGATTGATAATAGTAAGAGTAACAAGTATAGTAATTGTCGTTCAATCGATCGTATAAGCATAATATGGCGAATAATATGAGTTAGATTGATAATAATATGAGTAACAAGCATAGTATATGTCGTTCTATCGATAATATAAGCATAATATGGCTAATAATATGAGTTAGATTGGTAATAATAAGAGTAATAAGTACAGTAATCTTCGTTCAATCGATCATATAAGCATAATATGGCTAATAATATGAGTTAGCTTGATAATAGTAAGAGGAATAAGTATAGTAATTGTCATTCTATCGATCATATAAGCATAATATGGCTAATAATATGAGTTAGCTTGATAATAGTAAGAGGAATAAGTATAGTAATTGTCATTCTATCGATCATATAAGCATAATATGGCTAATAATGTGAGTTAGATTGATTATAATGAGAGTAACAGGTTTAGAAATTGTCGTTCAATCGATCATATAAGCATAATATGGCTAATAATATGAGTTAGATTGATAATAATAAGAGTAATAAGTATAGTAATTGTCATTCTATCGATCATATAAGCATAATATGGCTAATAATATGAGCTAGATTGATAATAATGAGAGTAACAGGTTTAGAAATTGTCGTTCAATCGATATTATAAGCATTATATGGCTAATAATATGAGTTAGATTAATAATAATAAGAGTAAGAAGTATAGTAATTGTCATTCTATCGATCATATAAGCATAATATGGCCAATAATATGAGTTAGATTGAAATAATAACAGTAATAAGTATAGTAATTGTCGTTCTATCGATCATATAAGCATAATATGGCCAATAATATGAGTTAGATTGAAATAATAACAGTAATAAGTATAGTAATTGTCGTTCTTTCGGTCATATAAGTGTAATATGGCTAATAATACGAGTTAGATTGATAATAATAAGAGTAATGAGTATAGTAATTGTCGTCCTATCGATCATATAAGCATAATATGGCTAATAATATGAGTTCGATTGATAATAATGAGAGTAACAGGTTTAGAAATTGTCGTTCAATCGATAATATAAGCATAATATGGCAAATAATATGAGTTAGATTGATAATAATAAGAGTAACAAGTATAGTAATTGTCGTTCAATCGATCATATAAGCATAATATGGCGAATAATATGAGTTAGATTGATAATAATATGAGTAACAAGCATAGTATATGTCGTTCTATCGATAATATAAGCATAATATGGCTAATAATATAAGTTAGATTGGTAATAATAAGAGTAATAAGTTCAGTAATCTTCGTTCAATGGATCATATAAGCATAATATGGCTAATAATATGAGTTAGCTTGTTAATAGTAAGAGGAATAAGTATAGTAATTGTCATTCTATCGATCATATAAGCATAATATGGCTAATAATATGAGTTAGATTGATAATAATGAGAGTACCAGGTTTAGAAATTGTCGTTCAATCGATCATATAAGCATAATATGGCTAATAATATGAGATAGATTGATAATTATAAGAGTAACAAGTATAGTAATTGTCGTTCTATCGATCATATATGCATAATATGGCCAATAATATGAGTTAGAATGAAATAATAACAGTAATAAGTATAGTAATTGTCGTTCTATCGATCATATAAGCATAATATGGCTAATAATATGAGTTAGCTTGATAATAGTAAGAGGAATAAGTATAGTAATTGTCATTCTATCGATCATATAAGCATAATATGGCTAATAATGTGAGTTAGATTGATAATAATGAGAGTAACAGGTTTAGAAATTGTCGTTCAATCGATCATATAAGCATAATATGGCTAATAATATGAGTTAGACTGATAATAGCAAGAGTAATAAGAATAGTAATTGTCGTTCTATCGATCATATCTGCATAATATGGCGAATAATATGAGTTAGATTGATAATAATATGAGTAACAAGCATAGTATATGTCGTTCTATCGATAATACAAGCATAATATGGCTAATAATATGAGTTAGATTGGTAATAATAAGAGTAATAAGTACAGTAATCTTCGTTCAATCGATCATATAAGCATAATATGGCTAATAATATGAGTTAGCTTGATAATAGTAAGAGGAATAAGTATAGTAATTGTCATTCTATCGATCATATAAGCATAATATGGCTAATAATATGAGTTAGATTGATAATAATGAGAGTACCAGGTTTAGAAATTGTCGTTCAATCGATCATATAAGCATAATATGGCTAATAATATGAGTTAAATTGATAATTATAAGAGTAACAAGTATAGTAATTGTCGTTCTATCGATAATTTAAGCATAATATGCCTAATAATATGAGTTAGATTGGTAATAATAAGAGTAATAAGTACAGTAATCCTCGTTCAATCGATCATATAAGCATAATATGGCCAATAATATGAGTTCGATTAGTAATAATAATAACAGTAATAAGTATAGTAATTGTCGTTCAATCGATCATATCAGCATTATATGGTTAATAATATGAGTTAGATTGATAATAATAACAGTAATATTGTATAGTAATTGTCGTTCTATCGATCATATAAGCATAATATGGCTAATAATATGAGTTAGATTGATAATAATAAGAGTAATGAGTATAGTAATTGTCGTCCTATCGATCATATCCACATAATATGGCCAATAATATGAGTTAGATTGATAATAATAAGAGTAACAAGTATAGTAATTGTCGTTCTATCGATAATATAAGCATAATATGGCTAATAATATGAGATAGATTGGTAATAATAAGAGTAATAAGTACAGTAATCTTCGTTCAATCGATCATATAAGCATAATATGGCTAATAATATGAGTTAGCTTGATAATAGTAAGAGGAATAAGTATAGTAATTGTCATTCTATCGATCATATAAGCATAATATGGCTAATAATGTGAGTTAGATTGATTATAATGAGAGTAACAGGTTTAGAAATTGTCGTTCAATCGATCATATAAGCATAATATGGCTAATAATATGAGTTAGATTGATAATAATAATAGTAACAAGTATAGAAATTGTCGTTCTATCGATAATATAAGCATAATATGGCCAATAATATGAGTTAGATTGAAATAATAACAGTAATAAGTATAGTAATTGTCGTTCTATCGATCATATAAGCATAATATGGCTAATAATATGAGTTAGATTGATAATAATAAGAGTAATGAGTATAGTAATTGTCGTTCTATCGATCATATCTGCATTATATGGTTAATAATATGAGTTAGATTGATAATAATAAGAGTAACAAGTATAGTAATTGTCGTTCTATCGATAATATAAGCATAATATGGCTAATAATATGAGTTAGATTGATAATAATAAGAGTAACAAGTATAGTAATTGTCGTTCAATCGATATTATAAGCATAATATGGCTCATAATATGAGTTAGATTGATAATAATAAGAGTAATAAGTATAGTAATTGTCGTTCTATCGATCAAATAAGCATAATATGGCTAATAATATGAGTTAGATTGATAATAATGAGAGAATCAAGTATAGTAATCCTCGTTCAATCAATCATATAAGCATAATATGGCTAATAATATGAGTTAGATTGATAATAGCAAGAGTAATAAGTATAGTAATTGTCGTTCTATCGATCATATCTGCATAATATGGTTAATAATATGAGTTAGATTGATAATAATAAGAGTAATGAGTATAGTAATTGTCGTCCTATCGATCATATCCACATAATATGGCCAATAATATGAGTTAGATTGATAATAATAAGAGTAACAAGTATAGTAATTGTCGTTCTATCGATAATATAAGCATAACATGGCTAATAGTATGAGTTAGATTGATAATAGTAAGAGTAACAAGTATAGTAATTGTCGTTCAATCGATCGTATAAGCATAATATGGCGAATAATATGAGTTAGATTGATAATAATATGAGTAACAAGCATAGTATATGTCGTTCTATCGATAATATAAGCATAATATGGCTAATAATATGAGTTAGATTGGTAATAATAAGAGTAATAAGAACAGTAATCTTCGTTCAATCGATCATATAAGCATAATATGGCTAATAATATGAGTTAGCTTGATAATAGTAAGAGGAATAAGTATAGTAATTGTCATTCTATCGATCATATAAGCATAATATGGCTAATAATATGAGTTAGCTTGATAATAGTAAGAGGAATAAGTATAGTAATTGTCATTCTATCGATCATATAAGCATAATATGGCTAATAATGTGAGTTAGATTGATTATAATGAGAGTAACAGGTTTAGAAATTGTCGTTCAATCGATCATATAAGCATAATATGGCTAATAATATGAGTTAGATTGATAATAATAAGAGTAATAAGTATAGTAATTGTCATTCTATCGATCATATAAGCATAATATGGCTAATAATATGAGCTAGATTGATAATAATGAGAGTAACAGGTTTAGAAATTGTCGTTCAATCGATATTATAAGCATTATATGGCTAATAATATGAGTTAGATTAATAATAATAAGAGTAATAAGTATAGTAATTGTCATTCTATCGATCATATAAGCATAATATGGCCAATAATATGAGTTAGATTGAAATAATAACAGTAATAAGTATAGTAATTGTCGTTCTATCGATCATATAAGCATAATATGGCTAATAATATGAGTTAGCTTGATAATAGTAAGAGGAATAAGTATAGTAATTGTCATTCTATCGATCATATAAGCATAATTTGGCTAATAATGTGAGTTAGATTGATAATAATGAGAGTAACAGGTTTAGAAATTGTCGTTCAATCGATCATATAAGCATAATATGGCTAATAATGTGAGTTAGATTGATAATAATAAGAGTAACAAGTGTAGTAATTGTCGTTCTATCGATCATATAAGCATAATATGGCCAATAATATGAGTTAGATTGAAATAATAACAGTAATAAGTATAGTAATTGTCGTTCTTTCGGTCATATAAGTGTAATATGGCTAATAATACGAGTTAGATTGATAATAATAAGATTAATGAGTATAGTAATTGTCGTTCTATCGATCATATAAGCATAATATGGCTAATAATATGAGTTAGCTTGATAATAGTAAGAGGAATAAGTATAGTAATTGTCATTCTATCGATCATATAAGCATAATTTGGCTAATAATGTGAGTTAGATTGATAATAATGAGAGTAACAGGTTTAGAAATTGTCGTTCAATCGATCATATAAGCATAATATGGCTAATAATGTGAGTTAGATTGATAATAATAAGAGTAACAAGTGTAGTAATTGTCGTTCTATCGATCATATAAGCATAATATGGCCAATAATATGAGTTAGATTGAAATAATAACAGTAATAAGTATAGTAATTGTCGTTCTTTCGGTCATATAAGTGTAATATGGCTAATAATACGAGTTAGATTGATAATAATAAGAGTAATGAGTATAGTAATTGTCGTCCTATCGATCATATAAGCATAATATGGCTAATAATATGAGTTCGATTGATAATAATGAGAGTAACAGGTTTAGAAATTGTCGTTCAATCGATAATATAAGCATAATATGGCAAATAATATGAGTTAGATTGATAATAATAAGAGTAACAAGTATAGTAATTGTCGTTCAATCGATCATATAAGCATAATATGGCGAATAATATGAGTTAGATTGATAATAATATGAGTAACAAGCATAGTATATGTCGTTCTATCGATAATATAAGCATAATATGGCTAATAATATAAGTTAGATTGGTAATAATAAGAGTAATAAGTTCAGTAATCTTCGTTCAATGGAACATATAAGCATAATATGGCTAATAATATGAGTTAGCTTGTTAATAGTAAGAGGAATAAGTATAGTAATTGTCATTCTATCGATCATATAAGCATAATATGGCTAATAATATGAGTTAGATTGATAATAATGAGAGTACCAGGTTTAGAAATTGTCGTTCAATCGATCATATAAGCATAATATGGCTAATAATATGAGATAGATTGATAATTATAAGAGTAACAAGTATAGTAATTGTCGTTCTATCGATCATATATGCATAATATGGCCAATAATATGAGTTAGAATGAAATAATAACAGTAATAAGTATAGTAATTGTCGTTCTATCGATCATATAAGCATAATATGGCTAATAATATGAGTTAGCTTGATAATAGTAAGAGGAATAAGTATAGTAATTGTCATTCTATCGATCATATAAGCATAATATGGCTAATAATGTGAGTTAGATTGATAATAATGAGAGTAACAGGTTTAGAAATTGTCGTTCAATCGATCATATAAGCATAATATGGCTAATAATATGAGTTAGCTTGATAATAGTAAGAGGAATAAGTATAGTAATTGTCATTCTATCGATCATATAAGCATAATATGGCTAATAATATGAGTTAGATTGATAATAATGAGAGTACCAGGTTTAGAAATTGTCGTTCAATCGATCATATAAGCATAATATGGCTAATAATATGAGTTAAATTGATAATAATAAGAGTAACAAGTATAGTAATTGTCGTTCTATCGATAATTTAAGCATAATATGGCTAATAATATGAGTTAGATTGGTAATAATAAGAGTAATAAGTACAGTAATCCTCGTTCAATCGATCATATAAGCATAATATGGCCAATAATATGAGTTCGATTAGTAATAATAATAACAGTAATAAGTATAGTAATTGTCGTTCAATCGATCATATCAGCATTATATGGTTAATAATATGAGTTAGATTGATAATAATAACAGTAATATGTATAGTAATTGTCGTTCTATCGATCATATAAGCATAATATGGCTAATAATATGAGTTAGATTGATAATAATAAGAGTAATGAGTATAGTAATTGTCGTCCTATCGATCATATCCACATAATATGGCCAATAATATGAGTTAGATTGATAATAATAAGAGTAACAAGTATAGTAATTGTCGTTCTATCGATAATATAAGCATAATATGGCTAATAATATGAGATAGATTGGTAATAATAAGAGTAATAAGTACAGTAATCTTCGTTCAATCGATCATATAAGCATAATATGGCTAATAATATGAGTTAGCTTGATAATAGTAAGAGGAATAAGTATAGTAATTGTCATTCTATCGATCATATAAGCATAATATGGCTAATAATGTGAGTTAGATTGATTATAATGAGAGTAACAGGTTTAGAAATTGTCGTTCAATCGATCATATAAGCATAATATGGCTAATAATATGAGTTAGATTGATAATAATAATAGTAACAAGTATAGAAATTGTCGTTCTATCGATAATATAAGCATAATATGGCCAATAATATGAGTTAGATTGAAATAATAACAGTAATAAGTATAGTAATTGTCGTTCTATCGATCATATAAGCATAATATGGCTAATAATATGAGTTAGATTGATAATAATAAGAGTAATGAGTATAGTAATTGTCGTTCTATCGATCATATCTGCATTATATGGTTAATAATATGAGTTAGATTGATAATAATAAGAGTAACAAGTATAGTAATTGTCGTTCTATCGATAATATAAGCATAATATGGCTAATAATATGAGTTAGATTGATAATAATAAGAGTAACAAGTATAGTAATTGTCGTTCAATCGATATTATAAGCATAATATGGCTCATAATATGAGTTAGATTGATAATAATAAGAGTAATAAGTATAGTAATTGTCGTTCTATCGATCAAATAAGCATAATATGGCTAATAATATGAGTTAGATTGATAATAATGAGAGAATCAAGTATAGTAATCCTCGTTCAATCAATCATATAAGCATAATATGGCTAATAATATGAGTTAGATTGATAATAGCAAGAGTAATAAGTATAGTAATTGTCGTTCTATCGATCATATCTGCATAATATGGTTAATAATATGAGTTAGATTGATAATAATAAGAGTAATGAGTATAGTAATTGTCGTCCTATCGATCATATCCACATAATATGGCCAATAATATGAGTTAGATTGATAATAATAAGAGTAACAAGTATAGTAATTGTCGTTCTATCGATAATATAAGCATAACATGGCTAATAGTATGAGTTAGATTGATAATAGTAAGAGTAACAAGTATAGTAATTGTCGTTCAATCGATCGTATAAGCATAATATGGCGAATAATATGAGTTAGATTGATAATAATATGAGTAACAAGCATAGTATATGTCGTTCTATCGATAATATAAGCATAATATGGCTAATAATATGAGTTAGATTGGTAATAATAAGAGTAATAAGTACAGTAATCTTCGTTCAATCGATCATATAAGCATAATATGGCTAATAATATGAGTTAGCTTGATAATAGTAAGAGGAATAAGTATAGTAATTGTCATTCTATCGATCATATAAGCATAATATGGCTAATAATATGAGTTAGCTTGATAATAGTAAGAGGAATAAGTATAGTAATTGTCATTCTATCGATCATATAAGCATAATATGGCTAATAATGTGAGTTAGATTGATTATAATGAGAGTAACAGGTTTAGAAATTGTCGTTCAATCGATCATATAAGCATAATATGGCTAATAATATGAGTTAGATTGATAATAATAAGAGTAATAAGTATAGTAATTGTCATTCTATCGATCATATAAGCATAATATGGCTAATAATATGAGCTAGATTGATAATAATGAGAGTAACAGGTTTAGAAATTGTCGTTCAATCGATATTATAAGCATTATATGGCTAATAATATGAGTTAGATTGATAATAATAAGAGTAATAAGTATAGTAATTGTCATTCTATCGATCATATAAGCATAATATGGCTAATAATATGAGCTAGATTGATAATAATGAGAGTAACAGGTTTAGAAATTGTCGTTCAATCGATATTATAAGCATTATATGGCTAATAATATGAGTTAGATTGATAATAATAAGAGTAATAAGTATAGTAATTGTCATTCTATCGATCATATAAGCATAATATGGCTAATAATATGAGTTAGATTGATAATAATAAGAGTAACAAGTACAGTAATTGTCGTTCTATCGATAATATAAGCATAATATGGCTAATAATATGAGTTAGATTGGTAATAATAAGAGTAATAAGTACAGTAATCTTCGTTCAATCGATCATATAAGCATAATATGGCTAATAATATGAGTTAGCTTGATAATCGTAAGAGGAATAAGTATAGTAATTGTCGTTCTATCGATCATATAAGCATAATATGGCTAATAATATGAGTTAGATTGATAATAATAAGAGTAATGAGTATAGTAATTGTCGTTCTATCGATAATATAAGCATAATATGGCCAATAATATGAGTTACATTGAAATAATAACAGTAATAAGTATAGTAATTGTCGTTCTATCGATCATATAAGCATAATATGGCCAATAATATGAGTTAGATTGATAATAATAAGAGTAACAAGTATAGTAATTGGCGTTCTATCGATAATATAAGCATAATATGGCTAATAATATGAGTTAGATTGATAATAATAAGAGTAACAAGTATAGAAATTGTCGTGCAATCGATATTATAAGCATAATATGGCTAATAATATGAGTTAGATTGATAATAATAAGAGTAATGAGTATAGTAATTGTCGTCCTATCGATCATATCCACATAATATGGCCAATAATATGAGTTAGATTGATGATAATAAGAGTAACAAGTATAGTAATTGTCGTTCTATCGATAATATTAGCATAATATGGCTAATAGTATGAGTTAGATTGATAATAGTAAGAGTAACAAGTGTAGTAATTGTCGTTCTATCGATCATATAAGCATAATATGGCCAATAATATGAGTTAGATTGAAATAATAACAGTAATAAGTATAGTAATTGTCGTTCTATCGATCATATAAGCATATTATGGCTAATAATATGAGTTAGCTTGATAATAGTAAGAGGAATAAGTATAGTAATTGTCATTCTATCGATCATATAAGCATAATATGGCTAATAATGTGAGTTAGATTGATAATAATGAGAGTAACAGGTTTAGAAATTGTCGTTCAATCGATCATATAAGCAGAATATGGCTAATAATGTGAGTTAGATTGATAATAATAAGAGTAACAAGTGTAGTAATTGTCATTCTATCGATCATATAAGCATAATATGGCCAATAATATGAGTTAGATTGAAATAATAACAGTAATAAGTATAGTAATTGTCGTTCTATCGGTCATATAAGCGTAATATGGCTAATAATATGAGTTAGATTGATAATAATAAGAGTAATGAGTATAGTAATTGTCGTCCTATCGATCATATAAGCATAATATGGCTAATAATATGAGTTCGATTGATAATAATGAGAGTAACAGGTTTAGAAATTGTCGTTCAATCGATAATATAAGCATAATATGGCAAATAATATGAGTTACATTGATAATAATAAGAGTAACAAGTATAGTAATTGTCGTTCAATCGATCATATAAGCATAATATGGCGAATAATATGAGTTAGATTGATAATAATATGAGTAACAAGCATAGTATATGTCGTTCTATCGATAATATAAGCATAATATGGCTAATAATATAAGTTAGATTGGTAATAATAAGAGTAATAAGTTCAGTAATCTTCGTTCAATGGATCATATAAGCATAATATGGCTAATAATATGAGTTAGCTTGTTAATAGTAGAGGAATAAGTATAGTAATTGTCATTCTATCCATCATATAAGCATAATATGGCTAATAATATGAGTTAGATTGATAATAATGAGAGTACCAGGTTTAGAAATTGTCGTTCAATCGATCATATAAGCATAATATGGCTAATAATATGAGATAGATTGATAATTATAAGAGTAACAAGTATAGTAATTGTCGTTCTATCGATCATATATGCATAATATGGCCAATAATATGAGTTAGAATGAAATAATAACAGTAATAAGTATAGTAATTGTCGTTCTATCCATCATATAAGCATAATATGGCTAATAATATGAGTTAGCTTGATAATAGTAAGAGGAATAAGTATAGTAAATGTCATTCTATCGATCATATAAGCATAATATGGCTAATAATGTGAGTTAGATTGATAATAATGAGAGTAACAGTTTAGAAATTGTCGTTCAATCGATCATATAAGCATAATATGGCTAATAATATGAGTTAGACTGATAATAGCAAGAGTAATAAGAATAGTAATTGTCGTTCTATCGATCATATCTGCATAATATGGCGAATATATGAGTTAGATTGATAATAATATGAGTAACAAGCATAGTATATGTCGTTCTATCGATAATACAAGCATAATATGGCTAATAATATGAGTTAGATTGGTAATAATAAGAGTAATAAGTACAGTAATCTTCGTTCA
Source organism: Megachile rotundata (assembly GCF_050947335.1). Lineage (NCBI taxonomy): Eukaryota > Metazoa > Arthropoda > Insecta > Hymenoptera > Megachilidae > Megachile > Megachile rotundata. The sequence goes on along the minus strand of NW_027473710.1, from coordinate 126,027 downwards.
ATCGATCATATAAGCATAATATGGCTAATAATATGAGTTAGCTTGATAATAGTAAGAGGAATAAGTATAGTAATTGTCATTCTATCGATCATATAAGCATAATATGGCTAATAATATGAGTTAGATTGATAATAATGAGAGTACCAGGTTTAGAAATTGTCGTTCAATCGATCATATAAGCATAATATGGCTAATAATATGAGTTAGATTGATAATTATAAGAGTAACAAGTATAGTAATTGTCGTTCTATCGATAATTTAAGCATAATATGGCTAATAATATGAGTTAGATTGGTAATAATAAGAGTAATAAGTACAGTAATCCTCGTTCAATCGATCATATAAGCATAATATGGCCAATAATATGAGTTCGATTAGTAATAATAATAACAGTAATAAGTATAGTAATTGTCGTTCAATCGATCATATCAGCATTATATGGTTAATAATATGAGTTAGATTGATAATAATAACAGTAATATGTATAGTAATTGTCGTTCTATCGATCATATAAGCATAATATGGCTAATAATATGAGTTAGATTGATAATAATAAGAGTAATGAGTATAGTAATTGTCGTCCTATCGATCATATCCACATAATATGGCCAATAATATGAGTTAGATTGATAATAATAAGAGTAACAAGTATAGTAATTGTCGTTCTATCGATAATATAAGCATAATATGGCTAATAATATGAGTTAGATTGGTAATAATAAGAGTAAAAAGTACAGTAATCTTCGTTCAATCGATCATATGAGCATAATATGGCTAATAATATGAGTTAGATTGATAATAATAAGAGTAATGAGTATAGTAATTGTCGTTCTATCGATCACATCTGCATTATATGGTTAATAATATGAGTTAGATTGATAATAATAAGAGTAACAAGTATAGTAATTGTCGTTCTATCGATAATATAAGCATAATATGGCTAATAATATGAGTTAGATTGATAATAATAAGAGTAACAAGTATAGTAATTGTCGTTTCAATCGATATTATAAGCATAATATGGCTCATAATATGAGTTAGATTGATAATAATAAGAGTAATAAGTATAGTAATTGTCGTTCTATCGATCAAATAAGCATAATATGGCTAATAATATGAGTTAGATTGATAATAATGAGAGAATCAAGTATAGTAATCCTCGTTCAATCAATCATATAAGCATAATATGGCTAATAATATGAGTTAGATTGATAATAGCAAGAGTAATAAGTATAGTAATTGTCGTTCTATCGATCATATCTGCATAATATGGTTAATAATATGAGTTAGATTGATAATAATAAGAGTAATGAGTATAGTAATTGTCGTCCTATCGATCATATCCACATAATATGGCCAATAATATGAGTTAGATTGATAATAATAAGAGTAACAAGTATAGTAAATTGTCGTTCTATCGATAATATAAGCATAACATGGCTAATAGTATGAGTTAGATTGATAATAGTAAGAGTAACAAGTATAGTAATTGTCGTTCAATCGATCGTATAAGCATAATATGGCGAATAATATGAGTTAGATTGATAATAATATGAGTAACAAGCATAGTATATGTCGTTCTATCGATAATATAAGCATAATATGGCTAATAATATGAGTTAGATTGGTAATAATAAGAGTAATAAGTACAGTAATCTTCGTTCAATCAATCATATAAGCATAATATGGCTAATAATATGAGTTAGCTTGAGAGGAATAAGTATAGTAATTGTCGTTCTATCGATCATATAAGCATAATATGGCTAATAATATGAGTTAGATTGATAATAATAAGAGTAATGAGTATAGTAATTGTCGTTCTATCGATAATATAAGCATAATATGGCCAATAATATGAGTTAGATTGAAATAATAACAGTAATAAGTATAGTAATTGTCGTTCTATCGATCATATAAGCATAATATGGCCAATAATATGAGTTAGATTGATAATAATAAGAGTAACAAGTATAGTAATTGTCGTTCTATCGATAATATAAGCATAATATGGCTAATAATATGAGTTAGATTGATAATAATAAGAGTAACAAGTATAGAAATTGTCGTGCAATCGATATTGTAAGCATAATATGGCTAATAATATGAGTTAGATTGATAATAATAAGAGTAATGAGTATAGTAATTGTCGTCCTATCGATCATATCCACATAATATGGCCAATAATATGAGTTAGATTGATGATAATAAGAGTAACAAGTATAGTAATTGTCGTTCTATCGATAATATTAGCATAATATGGCTAATAGTATGAGTTAGATTGATAATAGTAAGAGTAACAAGTGTAGTAATTGTCGTTCTATCGATCATATAAGCATAATATGGCCAATAATATGAGTTAGATTGAAATAATAACAGTAATAAGTATAGTAATTGTCGTTCTATCGATCATATAAGCATAATATGGCTAATAATATGAGTTAGCTTGATAATAGTAAGAGGAATAAGTATAGTAATTGTCATTCTATCGATCATATAAGCATAATATGGCTAATAATGTGAGTTAGATTGATAATAATGAGAGTAACAGGTTTAGAAATTGTCGTTCAATCGATCATATAAGCAGAATATGGCTAATAATGTGAGTTAGATTGATAATAATAAGAGTAACAAGTGTAGTAATTGTCATTCTATCGATCATATAAGCATAATATGGCCAATAATATGAGTTAGATTGAAATAATAACAGTAATAAGTATAGTAATTGTCGTTCTATCGGTCATATAAGCGTAATATGGCTAATAATATGAGTTAGATTGATAATAATAAGAGTAATGAGTATAGTAATTGTCGTCCTATCGATCATATAAGCATAATATGGCTAATAATATGAGTTCGATTGATAATAATGAGAGTAACAGGTTTAGAAATTGTCGTCCTATCGATCATATAAGCATAATATGGCTAATAATATGAGTTCGATTGATAATAATGAGAGTAACAGGTTTAGAAATTGTCGTTCAATCGATAATATAAGCATAATATGGCAAATAATATGAGTTACATTGATAATAATAAGAGTAACAAGTATAGTAATTGTCGTTCAATCGATCATATAAGCATAATATGGCGAATAATATGAGTTAGATTGATAATAATATGAGTAACAAGCATAGTATATGTCGTTCTATCGATAATATAAGCATAATATGGCTAATAATATAAGTTAGATTGGTAATAATAAGAGTAATAAGTTCAGTAATCTTCGTTCAATGGATCATATAAGCATAATATGGCTAATAATATGAGTTAGCTTGTTAATAGTAAGAGGAATAAGTATAGTAATTGTCATTCTATCGATCATATAAGCATAATATGGCTAATAATATGAGTTAGATTGATAATAATGAGAGTACCAGGTTTAGAAATTGTCGTTCAATCGATCATATAAGCATAATATGGCTAATAATATGAGATAGATTGATAATTATAAGAGTAACAAGTATAGTAATTGTCGTTCTATCGATCATATATGCATAATATGGCCAATAATATGAGTTAGAATGAAATAATAACAGTAATAAGTATAGTAATTGTCGTTCTATCCATCATATAAGCATAATATGGCTAATAATATGAGTTAGCTTGATAATAGTAAGAGGAATAAGTATAGTAAATGTCATTCTATCGATCATATAAGCATAATATGGCTAATAATGTGAGTTAGATTGATAATAATGAGAGTAACAGGTTTAGAAATTGTCGTTCAATCGATCATATAAGCATAATATGGCTAATAATATGAGTTAGACTGATAATAGCAAGAGTAATAAGAATAGTAATTGTCGTTCTATCGATCATATCTGCATAATATGGCGAATAATATGAGTTAGATTGATAATAATATGAGTAACAAGCATAGTATATGTCGTTCTATCGATAATACAAGCATAATATGGCTAATAATATGAGTTAGATTGGTAATAATAAGAGTAATAAGTACAGTAATCTTCGTTCAATCGATCATATAAGCATAATATGGCTAATAATATGAGTTAGCTTGATAATAGTAAGAGGAATAAGTATAGTAATTGTCATTCTATCGATCATATAAGCATAATATGGCTAATAATATGAGTTAGATTGATAATAATGAGAGTACCAGGTTTAGAAATTGTCGTTCAATCGATCATATAAGCATAATATGGCTAATAATATGAGTTAGATTGATAATTATAAGAGTAACAAGTATAGTAATTGTCGTTCTATCGATAATTTAAGCATAATATGGCTAATAATATGAGTTAGATTGGTAATAATAAGAGTAATAAGTACAGTAATCCTCGTTCAATCGATCATATAAGCATAATATGGCCAATAATATGAGTTCGATTAGTAATAATAATAACAGTAATAAGTATAGTAATTGTCGTTCAATCGATCATATCAGCATTATATGGTTAATAATATGAGTTAGATTGATAATAATAACAGTAATATGTATAGTAATTGTCGTTCTATCGATCATATAAGCATAATATGGCTAATAATATGAGTTAGATTGATAATAATAAGAGTAATGAGTATAGTAATTGTCGTCCTATCGATCATATCCACATAATATGGCCAATAATATCAGTTAGATTGATAATAATAAGAGTAACAAGTATAGTAATTGTCGTTCTATCGATAATATAAGCATAATATGGCTAATAATATGAGTTAGATTGGTAATAATAAGAGTAATAAGTACAGTAATCTTCGTTCAATCGATCATATAAGCATAATATGGCTAATAATATGAGTTAGCTTGATAATAGTAAGAGGAATAAGTATAGTAATTGTCATTCTATCGATCATATAAGCATAATATGGCTAATAATATGAGTTAGCTTGATAATAGTAAGAGGAATAAGTATAGTAATTGTCATTCTATCGATCATATAAGCATAATATGGCTAATAATGTGAGTTAGATTGATTATAATGAGAGTAACAGGTTTAGAAATTGTCGTTCAATCGATCATATAAGCATAAGATGGCTAATAATATGAGTTAGATTGATAATAATAATAGTAACAAGTATAGAAATTGTCGTTATATCGATAATATAAGCATAATATGGCTAATAATATGAGTTAGATTGATAATAATAAGAGTAACAAGTATAGTAATTGTCGTTCAATCGATATTATAAGCATAATATGGCTAATAATATGAGTTAGATTGATAATAATAAGTGTAATAAGTATAGTAATTGTCATTCTATCGATCATAAGAGCATAATATGGCTAATAATATGAGCTAGATTGATAATAATGAGAGTAACAGGTTTAGAAATTGTCGTTCAATCGATATTATAAGCATTATATGGCTAATAATATGAGTTAGATTGATAATAATAAGAGTAATAAGTATAGTAATTGTCATTCTATCGATCATATAAGCATAATATGGCTAATAATATGAGTTAGATTGATAATAATGAGAGTAACAGGTTTAGAAATTGTCGTTCTATCGATCATATAAGCATAATATGGCTAATAATATGAGTTAGATTGATAATAATGAGAGAAACAAGTATATAAATTGTCGTTCAATCGATCATATAAGCATAATATGGCTAATAATATGAGTTAGATTGATAATAATAAGAGTAACAAGTATAGTAATTGTCGTTCTATCGATAATATAAGCATAATATGGCTAATAATATGAGTTAGATTGGTAATAATAAGAGTAATAAGTACAGTAATCTTCGTTCAGTCGATCATATAAGCATAATATGGCTAATAATATGAGTTAGCTTGATAATCGTAAGAGGAATAAGTATAGTAATTGTCGTTCTATCGATCATATAAGCATAATATGGCTAATAATATGAGTTAGATTGATAATAATAAGAGTAATGAGTATAGTAATTGTCGTTCTATCGATAATATAAGCATAATATGGCCAATAATATGAGTTAGATTGAAATAATAACAGTAATAAGTATAGTAATTGTCGTTCTATCGATCATATAAGCATAATATGGCCAATAATATGAGTTAGATTGATAATAATAAGAGTAACAAGTATAGTAATTGTCGTTCTATCGATAATATAAGCATAATATGGCTAATAATATGAGTTAGATTGATAATAATAAGAGTAACAAGTATAGAAATTGTCGTGCAATCGATATTATAAGCATAATATGGCTAATAATATGAGTTAGATTGATAATAATAAGAGTAATGAGTATAGTAATTGTCGTCCTATCGATCATATCCACATAATATGGCCAATAATATGAGGTAGATTGATAATAATAAGAGTAACAAGTATAGTAATTGTCGTTCTATCGATAATATAAGCATAATATGGCTAATAATATGAGTTAGATTGGTAATAATAAGAGTAATAAGTACAGTAATCTTCGTTCAATCGATCATATAAGCATAATATGGCTAATAATATGAGTTAGCTTGATAATAGTAAGAGGAATAAGTATAGTAATTGTCATTCTATCGATCATATAAGCATAATATGGTTAATAATATGAGTTAGCTTGATAATAGTAAGAGGAATAAGTATAGTAATTGTCATTCTATCGATCATATAAGCATAATATGGCTAATAATGTGAGTTAGATTGATTATAATGAGAGTAACAGGTTTAGAAATTGTCGTTCAATCGATCATATAAGCATAAGATGGCTAATAATATGAGTTAGATTGATAACAATAATAGTAACAAGTATAGAAATTGTCGTTATATCGATAATATAAGCATAATATGGCTAATAATATGAGTTAGATTGATAATAATGAGAGTACCAGGTTTAGAAATTGTCGTTCAATCGATCATATAAGCATAATATGGCTAATAATATGAGTTAGATTGATAATTATAAGAGTAACAAGTATAGTAATTGTCGTTCTATCGATAATTTAAGCATAATATGGCTAATAATATGAGTTAGATTGGTAATAATAAGAGTAATAAGTACAGTAATCCTCGTTCAATCGATCATATAAGCATAATATGGCCAATAATATGAGTTCGATTAGTAATAATAATAACAGTAATAAGTATAGTAATTGTCGTTCAATCGATCATATCAGCATTATATGGCTAATAATATGAGTTAGATTGATAATAATAAGAGTAATAAGTATAGTAATTGTCATTCTATCGATCATAAGAGCATAATATGGCTAATAATATGAGCTAGATTGATAATAATGAGAGTAACAGGTTTAGAAATTGTCGTTCAATCGATATTATAAGCATTATATGGCTAATAATATGAGTTAGATTGATAATAATAAGAGTAATAAGTATAGTAATTGTCATTCTATCGATCATATAAGCATAATATGGCTAATAATATGAGTTAGATTGATAATAATGAGAGTAACAGGTTTAGAAATTGTCGTTCTATCGATCATATAAGCATAATATGGCTAATAATATGAGTTAGAGTGATAATAATGAGAGAAACAAGTATATAAATTGTCGTTCAATCGATCATATAAGCATAATATGGCTAATAATATGAGTTAGATTGATAATAATAAGAGTAACAAGTATAGTAATTGTCGTTCTATCGATAATATAAGCATAATATGGCTAATAATATGAGTTAGATTGGTAGTAATAAGAGTAATAAGTACAGTAATCTTCGTTCAATCGATCATATAAGCATAATATGGCTAATAATATGAGTTAGCTTGATAATCGTAAGAGGAATAAGTATAGTAATTGTCGTTCTATCGATCATATAAGCATAATATGGCTAATAATATGAGTTAGATTGATAATAATAAGAGTAATGAGTATAGTAATTGTCGTTCTATCGATAATATAAGCATAATATGGCCAATAATATGAGTTAGATTGAAATAATAACAGTAATAAGTATAGTAATTGTCGTTCTATCGATCATATAAGCATAATATGGCCAATAATATGAGTTAGATTGATAATAATAAGAGTAACAAGTATAGTAATTGTCGTTCTATCGATAATATAAGCATAATATGGCTAATAATATGAGTTAGATTGATAATAATAAGAGTAACAAGTATAGAAATTGTCGTGCAATCGATATTATAAGCATAATATGGCTAATAATATGAGTTAGACTGATAATAGCAAGAGTAATAAGAATAGTAATTGCCGTTCTATCGATCATATCTGCATAATATGGCGAATAATATGAGTTAGATTGATAATAATATGAGTAACAAGCATAGTATATGTCGTTCTATCGATAATACAAGCATAATATGGCTAATAATATGAGTTAGATTGGTAATAATAAGAGTAATAAGTACAGTAATCTTCGTTCAATCGATCATATAAGCATAATATGGCTAATAATATGAGTTAGCTTGATAATAGTAAGAGGAATAAGTATAGTAATTGTCATTCTATCGATCATATAAGCATAATATGGCTAATAATATGAGTTAGATTGATAATAATGAGAGTAACAGGTTTAGAAATTGTCGTTCTATCGATCATATAAGCATAATATGGCTAATAATATGAGTTAGATTGATAATAATGAGAGAAACAAGTATATAAATTGTCGTTCAATCGATCATATAAGCATAATATGGCTAATAATATGAGTTAGATTGATAATAATAAGAGTAACAAGTATAGTAATTGTCGTTCAATCGATATTATAAGCATAATATGGCTAATAATATGAGTTAGATTGATAATAATAAGTGTAATAAGTATAGTAATTGTCATTCTATCGATCATAAGAGCATAATATGGCTAATAATATGAGCTAGATTGATAATAATGAGAGTAACAGGTTTAGAAATTGTCGTTCAATCGATATTATAAGCATTATATGGCTAATAATATGAGTTAGATTGATAATAATAAGAGTAATAAGTATAGTAATTGTCATTCTATCGATCATATAAGCATAATATGGCTAATAATATGAGTTAGATTGATAATAATAAGAGTAACAAGTATAGTAATTGTCGTTCAATCGATATTATAAGCATTATATGGCTAATAATATGAGTTAGATTAATAATAATAAGAGTAATAAGTATAGTAATTGTCATTCTATCGATCATATAAGCATAATATGGCCAATAATATGAGTTAGATTGATAATAATAACAGTAATATGTATAGTAATTGTCGTTCTATCGATCATATAAGCATAATATGGCTAATAATATGAGTTAGATTGATAATAATAAGAGTAATGAGTATAGTAATTGTCGTCCTATCGATCATATCCACATAATATGGCCAATAATATGAGGTAGATTGATAATAATAAGAGTAACAAGTATAGTAATTGTCGTTCTATCGATAATATAAGCATAATATGGCTAATAATATGAGTTAGATTGGTAATAATAAGAGTAATAAGTACAGTAATCTTCGTTCAATCGATCATATAAGCATAATATGGCTAATAATATGAGTTAGCTTGATAATAGTAAGAGGAATAAGTATAGTAATTGTCATTCTATCGATCATATAAGCATAATATGGTTAATAATATGAGTTAGCTTGATAATAGTAAGAGGAATAAGTATAGTAATTGTATTTCTATCGATCATATAAGCATAATATGGCTAATAATGTGAGTTAGATTGATTATAATGAGAGTAACAGGTTTAGAAATTGTCGTTCAATCGATCATATAAGCATAAGATGGCTAATAATATGAGTTAGATTGATAACAATAATAGTAACAAGTATAGAAATTGTCGTTATATCGATAATATAAGCATAATATGGCTAATAATATGAGTTAGATTGATAATAATGAGAGTACCAGGTTTAGAAATTGTCGTTCAATCGATCATATAAGCATAATATGGCTAATAATATGAGTTAGATTGATAATTATAAGAGTAACAAGTATAGTAATTGTCGTTCTATCGATAATTTAAGCATAATATGGCTAATAATATGAGTTAGATTGGTAATAATAAGAGTAATAAGTACAGTAATCCTCGTTCAATCGATCATATAAGCATAATATGGCCAATAATATGAGTTCGATTAGTAATAATAATAACAGTAATAAGTATAGTAATTGTCGTTCAATCGATCATATCAGCATTATATGGCTAATAATATGAGTTAGATTGATAATAATAAGAGTAATAAGTATAGTAATTGTCATTCTATCGATCATAAGAGCATAATATGGCTAATAATATGAGCTAGATTGATAATAATGAGAGTAACAGGTTTAGAAATTGTCGTTCAATCGATATTATAAGCATTATATGGCTAATAATATGAGTTAGATTGATAATAATAAGAGTAATAAGTATAGTAATTGTCATTCTATCGATCATATAAGCATAATATGGCTAATAATATGAGTTAGATTGATAATAATGAGAGTAACAGGTTTAGAAATTGTCGTTCTATCGATCATATAAGCATAATATGGCTAATAATATGAGTTAGAGTGATAATAATGAGAGAAACAAGTATATAAATTGTCGTTCAATCGATCATATAAGCATAATATGGCTAATAATATGAGTTAGATTGATAATAATAAGAGTAACAAGTATAGTAATTGTCGTTCTATCGATAATATAAGCATAATATGGCTAATAATATGAGTTAGATTGGTAGTAATAAGAGTAATAAGTACAGTAATCTTCGTTCAATCGATCATATAAGCATAATATGGCTAATAATATGAGTTAGCTTGATAATCGTAAGAGGAATAAGTATAGTAATTGTCGTTCTATCGATCATATAAGCATAATATGGCTAATAATATGAGTTAGATTGATAATAATAAGAGTAATGAGTATAGTAATTGTCGTTCTATCGATAATATAAGCATAATATGGCCAATAATATGAGTTAGATTGAAATAATAACAGTAATAAGTATAGTAATTGTCGTTCTATCGATCATATAAGCATAATATGGCCAATAATATGAGTTAGATTGATAATAATAAGAGTAACAAGTATAGTAATTGTCGTTCTATCGATAATATAAGCATAATATGGCTAATAATATGAGTTAGATTGATAATAATAAGAGTAACAAGTATAGAAATTGTCGTGCAATCGATATTATAAGCATAATATGGCTAATAATATGAGTTAGACTGATAATAGCAAGAGTAATAAGAATAGTAATTGCCGTTCTATCGATCATATCTGCATAATATGGCGAATAATATGAGTTAGATTGATAATAATATGAGTAACAAGCATAGTATATGTCGTTCTATCGATAATACAAGCATAATATGGCTAATAATATGAGTTAGATTGGTAATAATAAGAGTAATAAGTACAGTAATCTTCGTTCAATCGATCATATAAGCATAATATGGCTAATAATATGAGTTAGCTTGATAATAGTAAGAGGAATAAGTATAGTAATTGTCATTCTATCGATCATATAAGCATAATATGGCTAATAATATGAGTTAGATTGATAATAATGAGAGTAACAGGTTTAGAAATTGTCGTTCTATCGATCATATAAGCATAATATGGCTAATAATATGAGTTAGATTGATAATAATGAGAGAAACAAGTATATAAATTGTCGTTCAATCGATCATATAAGCATAATATGGCTAATAATATGAGTTAGATTGATAATAATAAGAGTAACAAGTATAGTAATTGTCGTTCAATCGATATTATAAGCATAATATGGCTAATAATATGAGTTAGATTGATAATAATAAGTGTAATAAGTATAGTAATTGTCATTCTATCGATCATAAGAGCATAATATGGCTAATAATATGAGCTAGCTAGATTGATAATAATGAGAGTAACAGGTTTAGAAATTGTCGTTCAATCGATATTATAAGCATTATATGGCTAATAATATGAGTTAGATTGATAATAATAAGAGTAATAAGTATAGTAATTGTCATTCTATCGATCATATAAGCATAATATGGCTAATAATATGAGTTAGATTGATAATAATGAGAGTAACAGGTTTAGAAATTGTCGTTCTATCGATCATATAAGCATAATATGGCTAATAATATGAGTTAGATTGATAATAATGAGAGAAACAAGTATATAAATTGTCGTTCAATCGATCATATAAGCATAATATGGCTAATAATATGAGTTAGATTGATAATAATAAGAGTAACAAGTATAGTAATTGTCGTTCTATCGATAATATAAGCATAATATGGCTAATAATATGAGTTAGATTGGTAATAATAAGAGTAATAAGTACAGTAATCTTCGTTCAGTCGATCATATAAGCATAATATGGCTAATAATATGAGTTAGCTTGATAATCGTAAGAGGAATAAGTATAGTAATTGTCGTTCTATCGATCATATAAGCATAATATGGCTAATAATATGAGTTAGATTGATAATATAAGAGTAATGAGTATAGTAATTGTCGTTCTATCGATAATATAAGCATAATATGGCCAATAATATGAGTTAGATTGAAATAATAACAGTAATAAGTATAGTAATTGTCGTTCTATCGATCATATAAGCATAATATGGCCAATAATATGAGTTAGATTGATAATAATAAGAGTAACAAGTATAGTAATTGTCGTTCTATCGATAATATAAGCATAATATGGCTAATAATATGAGTTAGATTGGTAATAATAAGAGTAACAAGTATAGAAATTGTCGTGCAATCGATATTATAAGCATAATATGGCTAATAATATGAGTTAGATTGATAATAATAAGAGTAATGAGTATAGTAATTGTCGTCCTATCGATCATATCCACATAATATGGCCAATAATATGAGTTAGATTGATGATAATAAGAGTAACAAGTATAATAATTGTCGTTCTATCGATAATATAAGCATAATATGGCTAATAGTATGAGTTAGATTGATAATAGTAAGAGTAACAAGTGTAGTAATTGTCGTTCTATCGATCATATAAGCATAATATGGCCAATAATATGAGTTAGATTGAAATAATAACAGTAATAAGTATAGTAATTGTCGTTCTATCGATCATATAAGCATAATATGGCTAATAATATGAGTTAGCTTGATAATAGTAAGAGGAATAAGTATAGTAATTGTCATTCTATCGATCATATAAGCATAATATGGCTAATAATGTGAGTTAGATTGATAATAATGAGAGTAACAGGTTTAGAAATTGTCGTTCAATCGATCATATAAGCATAATATGGCTAATAATGTGAGTTAGATTGATAATAATAAGAGTAACAAGTGTAGTAATTGTCGTTCTATCGATCATATAAGCATAATATGCCAATAATATGAGTTAGATTGAAATAATAACAGTAATAAGTATAGTAATTGTCGTTCTATCGGTCATATAAGCGTAATATGGCTAATAATATGAGTTAGATTGGTAATAATAAGAGTAATAAGTACAGTAATCCTCGTTCAATCGATCATATAAGCATATATGGCCAATAATATGAGTTCGATTAGTAATAATAATAACAGTAATAAGTATAGTAATTGTCGTTCAATCGATCATATCAGCATTATATGGTTAATAATATGAGTTAGATTGATAATAATAACAGTAATATGTATAGTAATTGTCGTTCTATCGATCATATAAGCATAATATGGCTAATAATATGAGTTAGATTGATAATAATAAGAGTAATGAGTATAGTAATTGTCGTCCTATCGATCATATCCACATAATATGGCCAATAATATGAGGTAGATTGATAATAATAAGAGTAACAAGTATAGTAATTGTCGTTCTATCGATAATATAAGCATAATATGGCTAATAATATGAGTTAGATTGGTAATAATAAGAGTAATAAGTACAGTAATCTTCGTTCAATCGATCATATAAGCATAATATGGCTAATAATATGAGTTAGCTGATAATAGTAAGAGGAATAAGTATAGTAATTGTCATTCTATCGATCATATAAGCATAATATGGTTAATAATATGAGTTAGCTTGATAATAGTAAGAGGAATAAGTATTGTAATTGTCATTCTATCGATCATATAAGCATAATATGGCTAATAATGTGAGTTAGATTGATTATAATGAGAGTAACAGGTTTAGAAATTGTCGTTCAATCGATCATATAAGCATAAGATGGCTAATAATATGAGTTAGATTGATAACAATAATAGTAACAAGTATAGAAATTGTCGTTATATCGATAATATAAGCATAATATGGCTAATAATATGAGTTAGATTGATAATAATGAGAGTACCAGGTTTAGAAATTGTCGTTCAATCGATCATATAAGCATAATATGGCTAATAATATGAGTTAGATTGATAATTATAAGAGTAACAAGTATAGTAATTGTCGTTCTATCGATAATTTAAGCATAATATGGCTAATAATATGAGTTAGATTGGTAATAATAGGAGTAATAAGTACAGTAATCCTCGTTCAATCGATCATATAAGCATAATATGGCCAATAATATGAGTTCGATTAGTAATAATAATAACAGTAATAAGTATAGTAATTGTCGTTCAATCGATCATATCAGCATTATATGGCTAATAATATGAGTTAGATTGATAATAATAAGAGTAATAAGTATAGTAATTGTCATTCTATCGATCATAAGAGCATAATATGGCTAATAATATGAGCTAGATTGATAATAATGAGAGTAACAGGTTTAGAAATTGTCGTTCAATCGATATTATAAGCATTATATGGCTAATAATATGAGTTAGATTGATAATAATAAGAGTAATAAGTATAGTAATTGTCATTCTATCGATCATATAAGCATAATATGGCTAATAATATGAGTTAGATTGATAATAATGAGAGTAACAGGTTTAGAAATTGTCGTTCTATCGATCATATAAGCATAATATGGCTAATAATATGAGTTAGATTGATAATAATGAGAGAAACAAGTATATAAATTGTCGTTCAATCGATCATATAAGCATAATATGGCTAATAATATGAGTTAGATTGATAATAATAAGAGTAACAAGTATAGTAATTGTCGTTCTATCGATAATATAAGCATAATATGGCTAATAATATGAGTTAGATTGGTAGTAATAAGAGTAATAAGTACAGTAATCTTCGTTCAATCGATCATATAAGCATAATATGGCTAATAATATGAGTTAGCTTGATAATCGTAAGAGGAATAAGTATAGTAATTGTCGTTCTATCGATCATATAAGCATAATATGGCTAATAATATGAGTTAGATTGATAATAATAAGAGTAATGAGTATAGTAATTGTCGTTCTATCGATAATATAAGCATAATATGGCCAATAATATGAGTTAGATTGAAATAATAACAGTAATAAGTATAGTAATTGTCGTTCTATCGATCATATAAGCATAATATGGCCAATAATATGAGTTAGATTGATAATAATAAGAGTAACAAGTATAGTAATTGTCGTTCTATCGATAATATAAGCATAATATGGCTAATAATATGAGTTAGATTGATAATAATAAGAGTAACAAGTATAGAAATTGTCGTGCAATCGATATTATAAGCATAATATGGCTAATAATATGAGTTAGACTGATAATAGCAAGAGTAATAAGAATAGTAATTGCCGTTCTATCGATCATATCTGCATAATATGGCGAATAATATGAGTTAGATTGATAATAATATGAGTAACAAGCATAGTATATGTCGTTCTATCGATAATACAAGCATAATATGGCTAATAATATGAGTTAGATTGGTAATAATAAGAGTAATAAGTACAGTAATCTTCGTTCAATCGATCATATAAGCATAATATGGCTAATAATATGAGTTAGCTTGATAATAGTAAGAGGAATAAGTATAGTAATTGTCATTCTATCGATCATATAAGCATAATATGGCTAATAATATGAGTTAGATTGATAATAATGAGAGTACCAGGTTTAGAAATTGTCGTTCAATCGATCATATAAGCATAATATGGCTAATAATATGAGTTAGATTGATAATTATAAGAGTAACAAGTATAGTAATTGTCGTTCTATCGATAATTTAAGCATAATATGGCTAATAATATGAGTTAGATTGGTAATAATAAGAGTAATAAGTACAGTAATCCTCGTTCAATCGATCATATAAGCATAATATGCCAATAATATGAGTTCGATTAGTAATAATAATAACAGTAATAAGTATAGTAATTGTCGTTCAATCGATCATATCAGCATTATATGGTTAATAATATGAGTTAGATTGATAATAATAACAGTAATATGTATAGTAATTGTCGTTCTATCGATCATATAAGCATAATATGGCTAATAATATGAGTTAGATTGATAATAATAAGAGTAATGAGTATAGTAATTGTCGTCCTATCGATCATATCCACATAATATGGCCAATAATATGAGTTAGATTGATAATAATAAGAGTAACAAGTATAGTAATTGTCGTTCTATCGATAATATAAGCATAATATGGCTAATAATATGAGTTAGATTGGTAATAATAAGAGTAATAAGTACAGTAATCTTCGTTCAATCGATCATATAAGCATAATATGGCTAATAATATGAGTTAGCTTGATAATAGTAAGAGGAATAAGTATAGTAATTGTCATTCTATCGATCATATAAGCATAATATGGCTAATAATATGAGTTAGCTTGATAATAGTAAGAGGAATAAGTATAGTAATTGTCATTCTATCGATCATATAAGCATAATATGGCTAATAATGTGAGTTAGATTGATTATAATGAGAGTAACAGGTTTAGAAATTGTCGTTCAATCGATCATATAAGCATAAGATGGCTAATAATATGAGTTAGATTGATAATAATAATAGTAACAAGTATAGAAATTGTCGTTATATCGATAATATAAGCATAATATGGCTAATAATATGAGTTAGATTGATAATAATAAGAGTAACAAGTATAGTAATTGTCGTTCAATCGATATTATAAGCATAATATGGCTAATAATATGAGTTAGATTGATAATAATAAGTGTAATAAGTATAGTAATTGTCATTCTATCGATCATAAGAGCATAATATGGCTAATAATATGAGCTAGATTGATAATAATGAGAGTAACAGGTTTAGAAATTGTCGTTCAATCGATATTATAAGCATTATATGGCTAATAATATGAGTTAGATTGATAATAATAAGAGTAATAAGTATAGTAATTGTCATTCTATCGATCATATAAGCATAATATGGCTAATAATATGAGTTAGATTGATAATAATGAGAGTAACAGGTTTAGAAATTGTCGTTCTATCGATCATATAAGCATAATATGGCTAATAATATGAGTTAGATTGATAATAATGAGAGAAACAAGTATATAAATTGTCGTTCAACCGATCATATAAGCATAATATGGCTAATAATATGAGTTAGATTGATAATAATAAGAGTAACAAGTATAGAAATTGTCGTGCAATCGATATTATAAGCATAATATGGCTAATAATATGAGTTAGATTGATAATAATAAGAGTAATGAGTATAGTAATTGTCGTCCTATCGATCATATCCACATAATATGGCCAATAATATGAGTTAGATTGATGATAATAAGAGTAACAAGTATAATAATTGTCGTTCTATCGATAATATAAGCATAATATGGCTAATAGTATGAGTTAGATTGATAATAGTAAGAGTAACAAGTGTAGTAATTGTCGTTCTATCGATCATATAAGCATAATATGGCCAATAATATGAGTTAGATTGAAATAATAACAGTAATAAGTATAGTAATTGTCGTTCTATCGATCATATAAGCATAATATGGCTAATAATATGAGTTAGCTTGATAATAGTAAGAGGAATAAGTATAGTAATTGTCATTCTATCGATCATATAAGCATAATATGGCTAATAATGTGAGTTAGATTGATAATAATGAGAGTAACAGGTTTAGAAATTGTCGTTCAATCGATCATATAAGCATAATATGGCTAATAATGTGAGTTAGATTGATAATAATAAGAGTAACAAGTGTAGTAATTGTCGTTCTATCGATCACATAAGCATAATATGGCCAATAATATGAGTTAGATGAAATAATAACAGTAATAAGTATAGTAATTGTCGTTCTATCGGTCATATAAGCGTAATATGGCTAATAATATGAGTTAGATTGATAATAATAAGAGTAACAAGTATAGTAATTGTCGTTCAATCGATCATATAAGCATAATATGGCGAATACTATGAGTTAGATTGATAATAATATGAGTAACAAGCATAGTATATGTCGTTCTATCGATAATATAAGCATAATATGGCTAATAATATAAGTTAGATTGGTAATAATAAGAGTAATAAGTTCAGTAATCTTCGTTCAATGGATCATATAAGCATAATATGGCTAATAATATGAGTTAGCTTGTTAATAGTAAGAGGAATAAGTATAGTAATTGTCATTCTATCGATCATATAAGCATAATATGGCTAATAATATGAGTTAGATTGATAATAATGAGAGTACCAGGTTTAGAAATTGTCGTTCAATCGATCATATAAGCATAATATGGCTAATAATATGAGTTAGATTGATAATTATAAGAGTAACAAGTATAGTAATTGTCGTTCTATCTATAATTTAAGCATAATATGGCTAATAATATGAGTTAGATTGGTAATAATAAGAGTAATAAGTACAGTAATCCTCGTTCAATCGATCATATAAGCATAATATGGCTAATAATATGAGTTAGCTTGATAATAGTAAGAGGAATAAGTATAGTAATTGTCATTCTATCGATCATATAAGCATAATATGGCTAATAATGTGAGTTAGATTGATAATAATGAGAGTAACAGGTTTAGAAATTGTCGTTCAATCGATCATATAAGCATAATATGGCTAATAATGTGAGTTAGATTGATAATAATAAGAGTAACAAGTGTAGTAATTGTCGTTCTATCGATCATATAAGCATAATATGGCCAATAATATGAGTTAGATTAGTAATAATAATAACAGTAATATGTATAGTAATTGTCGTTCAATCGATCATATCAGCATTATATGGTTAATAATATGAGTTAGATTGATAATAATAACAGTAATATGTATAGTAATTGTCGTTCTATCGATCATATAAGCATAATATGGCTAATAATATGAGTTAGATTGATAATAATAAGAGTAATGAGTATAGTAATTGTCGTCCTATCGATCATATCCACATAATATGGCCAATAATATGAGGTAGATGATAATAATAAGAGTAACAAGTATAGTAATTGTCGTTCTATCGATAATATAAGCATAATATGGCTAATAATATGAGTTAGATTGGTAATAATAAGAGTAATAAGTACAGTAATCTTCGTTCAATCGATCATATAAGCATAATATGGCTAATAATATGAGTTAGCTTGATAATAGTAAGAGGAATAAGTATAGTAATTGTCATTCTATCGATCATATAAGCATAATATGGTTAATAATATGAGTTAGCTTGATAATAGTAAGAGGAATAAGTATAGTAATTGTCATTCTATCGATCATATAAGCATAATATGGCTAATAATGTGAGTTAGATTGATTATAATGAGAGTAACAGGTTAGAAATTGTCGTTCAATCGATCATATAAGCATAAGATGGCTAATAATATGAGTTAGATTGATAATAATAATAGTAACAAGTATAGTAATTGTCGTTCTATCGATAATTTAAGCATAATATGGCTAATAATATGAGTTAGATTGGTAATAATAAGAGTAATAAGTACAGTAATCCTCGTTCAATCGATCATATAAGCATAATATGGCCAATAATATGAGTTCGATTAGTAATAATAATAACAGTAATAAGTATAGTAATTGTCGTTCAATCGATCATATCAGCATTATATGGCTAATAATATGAGTTAGATTGATAATAATAAGAGTAATAAGTATAGTAATTGTCATTCTATCGATCATAAGAGCATAATATGGCTAATAATATGAGCTAGATTGATAATAATGAGAGTAACAGGTTTAGAAATTGTCGTTCAATCGATATTATAAGCATTATATGGCTAATAATATGAGTTAGATTGATAATAATAAGAGTAATAAGTATAGTAATTGTCATTCTATCGATCATATAAGCATAATATGGCTAATAATATGAGTTAGATTGATAATAATGAGAGTAACAGGTTTAGAAATTGTCGGTCTATCGATCATATAAGCATAATATGGCTAATAATATGAGTTAGATTGATAATAATGAGAGAAACAAGTATATAAATTGTCGTTCAATCGATCATATAAGCATAATATGGCTAATAATATGAGTTAGATTGATAATAATAAGAGTAACAAGTATAGTAATTGTCGTTCTATCGATAATATAAGCATAATATGGCTAATAATATGAGTTAGATTGGTAGTAATAAGAGTAATAAGTACAGTAATCTTCGTTCAATCGATCATATAAGCATAATATGGCTAATAATATGAGTTAGCTTGATAATCGTAAGAGGAATAAGTATAGTAATTGTCGTTCTATCGATCATATAAGCATAATATGGCTAATAATATGAGTTAGATTGATAATAATAAGAGTAATGAGTATAGTAATTGTCGTTCTATCGATAATATAAGCATAATATGGCCAATAATATGAGTTAGATTGAAATAATAACAGTAATAAGTATAGTAATTGTCGTTCTATCGATCATATAAGCATAATATGGCCAATAATATGAGTTAGATTGATAATAATAAGAGTAACAAGTATAGTAATTGGCGTTCTATCGATAATATAAGCATAATATGGCTAATAATATGAGTTAGATTGATAATAATAAGAGTAACAAGTATAGAAATTGTCGTGCAATCGATATTATAAGCATAATATGGCTAATAATATGAGTTAGACTGATAATAGCAAGAGTAATAAGAATAGTAATTGCCGTTCTATCGATCATATCTGCATAATATGGCGAATAATATGAGTTAGATTGATAATAATATGAGTAACAAGCATAGTATATGTCGTTCTATCGATAATACAAGCATAATATGGCTAATAATATGAGTTAGATTGGTAATAATAAGAGTAATAAGTACAGTAATCTTCGTTCAATCGATCATATAAGCATAATATGGCTAATAATATGAGTTAGCTTGATAATAGTAAGAGGAATAAGTATAGTAATTGTCATTCTATCGATCATATAAGCATAATATGGCTAATAATATGAGTTAGATTGATAATAATGAGAGTACCAGGTTTAGAAATTGTCGTTCAATCGATCATATAAGCATAATATGGCTAATAATATGAGTTAGATTGATAATTATAAGAGTAACAAGTATAGTAATTGTCGTTCTATCGATAATTTAAGCATAATATGGCTAATAATATGAGTTAGATTGGTAATAATAAGAGTAATAAGTACAGTAATCCTCGTTCAATCGATCATATAAGCATAATATGGCCAATAATATGAGTTCGATTAGTAATAATAATAACAGTAATAAGTATAGTAATTGTCGTTCAATCGATCATATCAGCATTATATGGTTAATAATATGAGTTAGATTGATAATAATAACAGTAATATGTATAGTAATTGTCGTTCTATCGATCATATAAGCATAATATGGCTAATAATATGAGTTAGATTGATAATAATAAGAGTAATGAGTATAGTAATTGTCGTCCTATCGATCATATCCACATAATATGGCCAATAATATGAGTTAGATTGATAATAATAAGAGTAACAAGTATAGTAATTGTCGTTCTATCGATAATATAAGCATAATATGGCTAATAATATGAGTTAGATTGGTAATAATAAGAGTAATAAGTACAGTAATCTTCGTTCAATCGATCATATAAGCATAATATGGCTAATAATATGAGTTAGCTTGATAATAGTAAGAGGAATAAGTATAGTAATTGTCATTCTATCGATCATATAAGCATAATATGGCTAATAATATGAGTTAGCTTGATAATAGTAAGAGGAATAAGTATAGTAATTGTCATTCTATCGATCATATAAGCATAATATGGCTAATAATGTGAGTTAGATTGATTATAATGAGAGTAACAGGTTTAGAAATTGTCGTTCAATCGATCATATAAGCATAAGATGGCTAATAATATGAGTTAGATTGATAATAATAATAGTAACAAGTATAGAAATTGTCGTTATATCGATAATATAAGCATAATATGGCTAATAATATGAGTTAGATTGATAATAATAAGAGTAATGAGTATAGTAATTGTCGTCCTATCGATCATATCCACATAATATGGCCAATAATATGAGTTAGATTGATGATAATAAGAGTAACAAGTATAATAATTGTCGTTCTATCGATAATATAAGCATAATATGGCTAATAGTATGAGTTAGATTGATAATAGTAAGAGTAACAAGTGTAGTAATTGTCGTTCTATCGATCATATAAGCATAATATGGCCAATAATATGAGTTAGATTGAAATAATAACAGTAATAAGTATAGTAATTGTCGTTCTATCGATCATATAAGCATAATATGGCTAATAATATGAGTTAGCTTGATAATAGTAAGAGGAATAAGTATAGTAATTGTCATTCTATCGATCATATAAGCATAATATGGCTAATAATGTGAGTTAGATTGATAATAATGAGAGTAACAGGTTTAGAAATTGTCGTTCAATCGATCATATAAGCATAATATGGCTAATAATGTGAGTTAGATTGATAATAATAAGAGTAACAAGTGTAGTAATTGTCGTTCTATCGATCATATAAGCATAATATGGCCAATAATATGAGTTAGATTGAAATAATAACAGTAATAAGTATAGTAATTGTCGTTCTATCGGTCATATAAGCGTAATATGGCTAATAATATGAGTTAGATTGATAATAATAAGAGTAACAAGTATAGTAATTGTCGTTCAATCGATCATATAAGCATAATATGGCGAATACTATGAGTTAGATTGATAATAATATGAGTAACAAGCATAGTATATGACGTTCTATCGATAATATAAGCATAATATGGCTAATAATATAAGTTAGATTGGTAATAATAAGAGTAATAAGTTCAGTAATCTTCGTTCAATGGATCATATAAGCATAATATGGCTAATAATATGAGTTAGCTTGATAATAGTAAGAGGAATAAGTATAGTAATTGTCATTCTATCGATCATATAAGCATAATATGGCTAATAATATGAGTTAGATTGATAATAATGAGAGTACCAGGTTTAGAAATTGTCGTTCAATCGATCATATAAGCATAATATGGCTAATAATATGAGTTAGATTGATAATTATAAGAGTAACAAGTATAGTAATTGTCGTTCTATCGATAATTTAAGCATAATATGGCTAATAATATGAGTTAGATTGGTAATAATAAGAGTAATAAGTACAGTAATCCTCGTTCAATCGATCATATAAGCATAATATGGCCAATAATATGAGTTCGATTAGTAATAATAATAACAGTAATAAGTATAGTAATTGTCGTTCAATCGATCATATCAGCATTATATGGTTAATAATATGAGTTAGATTGATAATAATAACAGTAATATGTAAAGTAATTGTCGTTCTATCGATCATATAAGCATAATATGGCTAATAATATGAGTTAGATTGATAATAATAAGAGTAGTGAGTATAGTAATTGTCGTCCTATCGATCATATCCACATAATATGGCCAATAATATGAGTTAGATTGATAATAATAAGAGTAACAAGTATAGTAATTGTCGTTCTATCGATAATATAAGCATAATATGTCTAATAATATGAGTTAGATTGGTAATAATAAGAGTAATAAGTACAGTAATCTTCGTTCAATCGATCATATAAGCATAATATGGCTAATAATATGAGTTAGCTTGATAATAGTAAGAGGAATAAGTATAGTAATTGTCATTCTATCGATCATATAAGCATAATATGGCTAATAATATGAGTTAGCTTGATAATAGTAAGAGGAATAAGTATAGTAATTGTCATTCTATCGATCATATAAGCATAATATGGCTAATAATGTGAGTTAGATTGATTATAATGAGAGTAACAGGTTTAGAAATTGTCGTTCAATCGATCATATAAGCATAAGATGGCTAATAATATGAGTTAGGTTGATAATAATAATAGTAACAAGTATAGAAATTGTCGTTATATCGATAATATAAGCATAATATGGCTAATAATATGAGTTAGATTGATAATAATAAGAGTAACAAGTATAGTAATTGTCGTTCAATCGATATTATAAGCATAATATGGCTAATAATATGAGTTAGATTGATAATAATAAGAGTAATAAGTATAGTAATTGTCATTCTATCGATCATAAGAGCATAATATGGCTAATAATATGAGCTAGATTGATAATAATGAGAGTAACAGGTTTAGAAATTGTCGTTCAATCGATATTATAAGCATTATATGGCTAATAATATGAGTTAGATTGATAATAATAAGAGTAATAAGTATAGTAATTGTCATTCTATCGATCATATAAGCATAATATGGCTAATAATATGAGTTAGATTGATAATAATGAGAGTAACAGGTTTAGAAATTGTCGTTCTATCGATCATATAAGCATAATATGGCTAATAATATGAGTTAGATTGATAATAATGAGAGAAACAAGTATATAAATTGTCGTTCAATCGATCATATAAGCATAATATGGCTAATAATATGAGTTAGATTGATAATAATAAGAGTAACAAGTATAGTAATTGTCGTTCTATCGATAATATAAGCATAATATGGCTAATAATATGAGTTAGATTGGTAATAATAAGAGTAATAAGTACAGTAATCTTCGTTCAATCGATCATATAAGCATAATATGGCTAATAATATGAGTTAGCTTGATAATCGTAAGAGGAATAAGTATAGTAATTGTCGTTCTATCGATCATATAAGCATAATATGGCTAATAATATGAGTTAGATTGATAATAATAAGAGTAATGAGTATAGTAATTGTCGTTCTATCGATAATATAAGCATAATATGGCCAATAATTTGAGTTAGATTGAAATAATAACAGTAATAAGTATAGTAATTGTCGTTCTATCGATCATATAAGCATAATATGGCCAATAATATGAGTTAGATTGATAATAATAAGAGTAACAAGTATAGTAATTGTCGTTCTATCGATAATATAAGCATAATATGGCTAATAATATGAGTTAGATTGATAATAATAAGAGTAACAAGTATAGAAATTGTCGTGCAATCGATATTATAAGCATAATATGGCTAATAATGTGAGTTAGATTGATAATAATAAGAGTAACAAGTGTAGTAATTGTCGTTCTATCGATCATATAAGCATAATATGGCCAATAATATGAGTTAGATTGAAATAATAACAGTAATAAGTATAGTAATTGTCGTTCTATCGGTCATATAAGCGTAATATGGCTAATAATATGAGTTAGATTGATAATAATAAGAGTAATGAGTATAGTAATTGTCGTCCTATCGATCATATAAGCATAATATGGCTAATAATATGAGTTCGATTGATAATAATGAGAGTAACAGGTTTAGAAATTGTCGTTCAATCGATAATATAAGCATAATATGGCAAATAATATGAGTTAGATTGATAATAATAAGAGTAACAAGTATAGTAATTGTCGTTCAATCGATCATATAAGCATAATATGGCGAATAATATGAGTTAGATTGATAATAATATGAGTAACAAGCATAGTATATGTCGTTCTATCGATAATATAAGCATAATATGGCTAATAATATAAGTTAGATTGGTAATAATAAGAGTAATAAGTTCAGTAATCTTCGTTCAATGGATCATATAAGCATAATATGGCTAATAATATGAGTTAGCTTGTTAATAGTAAGAGGAATAAGTATAGTAATTGTCATTCTATCGATCATATAAGCATAATATGGCTAATAATATGAGTTAGATTGATAATAATGAGAGTACCAGGTTTAGAAATTGTCGTTCAATCGATCATATAAGCATAATATGGCTAATAATATGAGATATATTGATAATTATAAGAGTAACAAGTATAGTAATTGTCGTTCTATCGATCATATATGCATAATATGGCCAATAATATGAGTTAGAATGAAATAATAACAGTAATAAGTATAGTAATTGTCGTTCTATCGATCATATAAGCATAATATGGCTAATAATATGAGTTAGCTTGATAATAGTAAGAGGAATAAGTATAGTAATTGTCATTCTATCGATCATATAAGCATAATATGGCTAATAATGTGAGTTAGATTGATAATAATGAGAGTAACAGGTTTAGAAATTGTCGTTCAATCGATCATGTAAGCATAATATGGCTAATAATATGAGTTAGACTGATAATAGCAAGAGTAATAAGAATAGTAATTGTCGTTCTATCGATCATATCTGCATAATATGGCGAATAATATGAGTTAGATTGATAATAATATGAGTAACAAGCATAGTATATGTCGTTCTATCGATAATACAAGCATAATATGGCTAATAATATGAGTTAGATTGGTAATAATAAGAGTAATAAGTACAGTAATCTTCGTTCAATCGATCATATAAGCATAATATGGCTAATAATATGAGTTAGCTTGATAATAGTAAGAGGAATAAGTATAGTAATTGTCATTCTATCGATCATATAAGCATAATATGGCTAATAATATGAGTTAGATTGATAATAATGAGAGTACCAGGTTTAGAAATTGTCGTTCAATCGATCATATAAGCATAATATGGCTAATAATATGAGTTAGATTGATAATTATAAGAGTAACAAGTATAGTAATTGTCGTTCTATCGATAATTTAAGCATAATATGGCTAATAATATGAGTTAGATTGGTAATAATAAGAGTAATAAGTACAGTAATCCTCGTTCAATCGATCATATAAGCATAATATGGCCAATAATATGAGTTCGATTAGTAATAATAATAACAGTAATAAGTATAGTAATTGTCGTTCAATCGATCATATCAGCATTATATGGTTAATAATATGAGTTAGATTGATAATAATAAGAGCAATGAGTATAGTAATTGTCGTTCTATCGATAATATAAGCATAATATGGCCAATAATATGAGTTAGATTGAAATAATAACAGTAATAAGTATAGTAATTGTCGTTCTATCGATCATATAAGCATAATATGGCCAATAATATGAGTTAGATTGATAATAATAAGAGTAACAAGTATAGTAATTGTCGTTCTATCGATAATATAAGCATAATATGGCTAATAATATGAGTTAGATTGATAATAATAAGAGTAACAAGTATAGAAATTGTCGTGCAATCGATATTATAAGCATAATATGGCTAATAATATGAGTTAGATTGATAATAATAAGAGTAATGAGTATAGTAATTGTCGTCCTATCGATCATATCCACATAATATGGCCAATAATATGAGTTAGATTGATGATAATAAGAGTAACAAGTATAATAATTGTCGTTCTATCGATAATATAAGCATAATATGGCTAATAGTATGAGTTAGATTGATAATAGTAAGAGTAACAAGTGTAGTAATTGTCGTTCTATCGATCATATAAGCATAATATGGCCAATAATATGAGTTAGATTGAAATAATAACAGTAATAAGTATAGTAATTGTCGTTCTATCGATCATATAAGCATAATATGGCTAATAATATGAGTTAGCTTGATAATAGTAAGAGGAATAAGTATAGTAATTGTCATTCTATCGATCATATAAGCATAATATGGCTAATAATGTGAGTTAGATTGATAATAATGAGAGTAACAGGTTTAGAAATTGTCGTTCAATCGATCATATAAGCATAATATGGCTAATAATGTGAGTTAGATTGATAATAATAAGAGTAACAAGTGTAGTAATTGTCGTTCTATCGATCATATAAGCATAATATGGCCAATAATATGAGTTAGATTGAAATAATAACAGTAATAAGTATAGTAATTGTCGTTCTATCGGTCATATAAGCGTAATATGGCTAATAATATGAGTTAGATTGATAATAATAAGAGTAATGAGTATAGTAATTGTCGTCCTATCGATCATATAAGCATAATATGGCTAATAATATGAGTTCGATTGATAATAATGAGAGTAACAGGTTTAGAAATTGTCGTTCAATCGATAATATAAGCATAATATGGCAAATAATATGAGTTAGATTGATAATAATAAGAGTAACAAGTATAGTAATTGTCGTTCAATCGATCATATAAGCATAATATGGCGAATAATATGAGTTAGATTGATAATAATATGAGTAACAAGCATAGTATATGTCGTTCTATCGATAATATAAGCATAATATGGCTAATAATATAAGTTAGATTGGTAATAATAAGAGTAATAAGTTCAGTAATCTTCGTTCAATGGATCATATAAGCATAATATGGCTAATAATATGAGTTAGCTTGTTAATAGTAAGAGGAATAAGTATAGTAATTGTCATTCTATCGATCATATAAGCATAATATGGCTAATAATATGAGTTAGATTGATAATAATGAGAGTACCAGGTTTAGAAATTGTCGTTCAATCGATCATATAAGCATAATATGGCTAATAATATGAGATAGATTGATAATTATAAGAGTAACAAATATAGTAATTGTCGTTCTATCGATCATATATGCATAATATGGCCAATAATATGAGTTAGAATGAAATAATAACAGTAATAAGTATAGTAATTGTCGTTCTATCGATCATATAAGCATAATATGGCTAATAATATGAGTTAGCTTGATAATAGTAAGAGGAATAAGTATAGTAATTGTCATTCTATCGATCATATAAGCATAATATGGCTAATAATGTGAGTTAGATTGATAATAATGAGAGTAACATGTTTAGAAATTGTCGTTCAATCGATCATGTAAGCATAATATGGCTAATAATATGAGTTAGACTGATAATAGCAAGAGTAATAAGAATAGTAATTGTCGTTCTATCGATCATATCTGCATAATATGGCGAATAATATGAGTTAGATTGATAATAATATGAGTAACAAGCATAGTATATGTCGTTCTATCGATAATACAAGCATAATATGGCTAATAATATGAGTTGGATTGGTAATAATAAGAGTAATAAGTACAGTAATCTTCGTTCAATCGATCATATAAGCATAATATGGCTAATAATATGAGTTAGCTTGATAATAGTAAGAGGAATAAGTATAGTAATTGTCATTCTATCGATCATATAAGCATAATATGGCTAATAATATGAGTTAGATTGATAATAATGAGAGTACCAGGTTTAGAAATTGTCGTTCAATCGATCATATAAGCATAATATGGCTAATAATATGAGTTAGATTGATAATTATAAGAGTAACAAGTATAGTAATTGTCGTTCTATCGATAATTTAAGCATAATATGGCTAATAATATGAGTTAGATTGGTAATAATAAGAGTAATAAGTACAGTAATCCTCGTTCAATCGATCATATAAGCATAATATGGCCAATAATATGAGTTAGATTGATGATAATAAGAGTAATGAGTATAGTAATTGTCGTCCTATCGATAATATAAGCATAATATGGCTAATAGTATGAGTTAGATTGATAATAGTAAGAGTAACAAGTGTAGTAATTGTCGTTCTATCGATCATATAAGCATAATATGGCCAATAATATGAGTTAGATTGAAATAATAACAGTAATAAGTATAGTAATTGTCGTTATATCGATCATATAAGCATAATATGGCTAATAATATGAGTTAGCTTGATAATAGTAAGAGGAATAAGTATAGTAATTGTCATTCTATCGATCATATAAGCATAATATGGCTAATAATGTGAGTTAGATTGATAATAATGAGAGTAACAGGTTTAGAAATTGTCGTTCAATCGATCATATAAGCATAATATGGCTAATAATGTGAGTTAGATTGATAATAATAAGAGTAACAAGTGTAGTAATTGTCGTTCTATCGATCATATAAGCATAATATGGCCAATAATATGAGTTAGATTGAAATAATAACAGTAATAAGTATAGTAATTGTCGTTCTATCGGTCATATAAGCGTAATATGGCTAATAATATGAGTTAGATTGATAATAATAAGAGTAATGAGTATAGTAATTGTCGTCCTATCGATCATATAAGCATAATATGGCTAATAATATGAGTTCGATTGATAATAATGAGAGTAACAGGTTTAGAAATTGTCGTTCAATCGATAATATAAGCATAATATGGCAAATAATATGAGTTAGATTGATAATAATAAGAGTAACAAGTATAGTAATTGTCGTTCAATCGATCATATAAGCATAATATGGCGAATAATATGAGTTAGATTGATAATAATATGAGTAACAAGCATAGTATATGTCGTTCTATCGATAATATAAGCATAATATGGCTAATAATATAAGTTAGATTGGTAATAATAAGAGTAATAAGTTCAGTAATCTTCGTTCAATGGATCATATAAGCATAATATGGCTAATAATATGAGTTAGCTTGTTAATAGTAAGAGGAATAAGTATAGTAATTGTCATTCTATCGATCATATAAGCATAATATGGCTAATAATATGAGTTAGATTGATAATAATGAGAGTACCAGGTTTAGAAATTGTCGTTCAATCGATCATATAAGCATAATATGGCTAATAATATGAGATAGATTGATAATTATAAGAATAACAAGTATAGTAATTGTGGTTCTATCGATCATATATGCATAATATGGCCAATAATATGAGTTAGAATGAAATAATAACAGTAATAAGTATAGTAATTGTCGTTCTATCCATCATATAAGCATAATATGGCTAATAATATGAGTTAGCTTGATAATAGTAAGAGGAATAAGTATAGTAATTGTCATTCTATCGATCATATAAGCATAATATGGCTAATAATGTGAGTTAGATTGATAATAATGAGAGTAACAGGTTTAGAAATTGTCGTTCAATCGATCATATAAGCATAATATGGCTAATAATATGAGTTAGACTGATAATAGCAAGAGTAATAAGAATAGTAATTGTCGTTCTATCGATCATATCTGCATAATATGGCGAATAATATGAGTTAGATTGGTAATAATAAGAGTAATAAGTACAGTAATCTTCGTTCAATCGATCATATAAGCATAATATGGCTAATAATATGAGTTAGCTTGATAATAGTAAGAGGAATAAGTATAGTAATTGTCATTCTATCGATCATATAAGCATAATATGGCTAATAATATGAGTTAGATTGATAATAATGAGAGTACCAGGTTTAGAAATTGTCGTTCAATCGATCATATAAGCATAATATGGCTAATAATATGAGTTAGATTGATAATTATAAGAGTAACAAGTATAGTAATTGTCGTTCTATCGATAATTTAAGCATAATATGGCTAATAATATGAGTTAGATTGGTAATAATAAGAGTAATAAGTACAGTAATCCTCGTTCAATCGATCATATAAGCATAATATGGCCAATAATATGAGTTCGATTAGTAATAATAATAACAGTAATAAGTATAGTAATTGTCGTTCAATCGATCATATCAGCATTATATGGTTAATAATATGAGTTAGATTGATAATAATAACAGTAATATGTATAGTAATTGTCGTTCTATCGATCATATAAGCATAATATGGCTAATAATATGAGTTAGATTGATAATAATAAGAGTAATGAGTATAGTAATTGTCGTCCTATCGATCATATCCACATAATATGGCCAATAATATGAGTTAGATTGGTAATAATAAGAGTAATAAGTACAGTAATCTTCGTTCAATCGATCATATAAGCATAATATGGCTAATAATATGAGTTAGCTTGATAATAGTAAGAGGAATAAGTATAGTAATTGTCATTCTATCGATCATATAAGCATAATATGGCTAATAATATGAGTTAGCTTGATAATAGTAAGAGGAATAAGTATAGTAATTGTCATTCTATCGATCATATAAGCATAATATGGCTAATAATGTGAGTTAGATTGATTATAATGAGAGTAACAGGTTTAGAAATTGTCGTTCAATCGATCATATAAGCATAAGATGGCTAATAATATGAGTTAGATTGATAATAATAATAGTAACAAGTATAGAAATTGTCGTTATATCGATAATATAAGCGTAATATGGCTAATAATATGAGTTAGATTGATAATAATAAGAGTAACAAGTATAGTAATTGTCGTTCAATCGATATTATAAGCATAATATGGCTAATAATATGAGTTAGATTGATAATAGTAAGAGTAACAAGTATAGTAATTGTCGTTCAATCGATCATATAAGCATAATATGGCTAATAATATGAGTTAGATTGATAATAATAAGAGTAATGAGTATAGTAATTGTCGTCCTATCGATCATATCCACATAATATGGCCAATAATATGAGTTAGATTGGTAATAATAAGAGTAATAAGTACAGTAATCTTCGTTCAATCGATCATATAAGCATAATATGGCTAATAATATGAGTTAGCTTGATAATAATAAGAGTAATAAGTATAGTAATTGTCATTCTATCGATCATATAAGCATAATATGGCTAATAATATGAGCTAGATTGATAATAATGAGAGTAACAGGTTTAGAAATTGTCGTTCAATCGATATTATAAGCATTATATGGCTAATAATATGAGTTAGATTGATAATAATAAGAGTAATAAGTATAGTAATTGTCATTCTATCGATCATATAAGCATAATATGGCTAATAATATGAGTTAGATTGGTAATAATGAGAGTAACAAGTATAGAAATTGTCGTTCAATCGATCATATAAGCATAATATGGCTAATAATATGAGTTAGATTGATAATAATAAGAGTAACAAGTATAGTAATTGTCGTTCTATCGATAATTTAAGCATAATATGGCTAATAATATGAGTTAGATTGATAATAATAAGAGTAACAAGTATAGTAATTGTCGTTCTATCGATAATATAAGCATAATATGGCTAATAGTATGAGTTAGATTGATAATAGTAAGAGTAACAAGTATAGTAATTGTCGTTCAATCGATCATATAAGCATAATATGGCTAATAATATGAGTTAGATTGATAATAATAAGAGTAACAAGTATAGTAATTGTCGTTCTATCGATAATTTAAGCATAATATGGCTAATAATATGAGTTAGATTGGTAATAATAAGAGTAATATGTACAGTAATCCTCGTTCAATCGATCATATAAGCATAATATGGCCAATAATATGAGTTCGATTAGTAATAATAATAAGAGTAACAAGTATAGTAATTGTCGTTCTATCGATAATATAAGCATAATATGGCTAATAATATGAGTTAGATTGGTAATAGTAAGAGTAATAAGTACAGTAATCTTCGTTCAATCGATCATATAAGCATCATATGGCTAATAATATGAGTTAGCTTGATAATAGTAAGAGGAATAAGTATAGTAATTGTCATTCTATCGATCATATAAGCATAATATGGCTAATAATGTGAGTTAGATTGATTATAATGAGAGTAACAGGTTTAGAAATTGTCGTTCAATCGATCATATAAGCATAATATGGCTAATAATATGAGTTAGATTGATAATAATAATAGTAACAAGTATAGAAATTGTCGTTCTATCGATAATATAAGCATAATATGGCCAATAATATGAGTTCGATTAGTAATAATAATAACAGTAATAAGTATAGTAATTGTCGTTCAATCGATCATATCAGCATTATATGGTTAATAATATGAGTTAGATTGATAATAATAACAGTAATATGTAAAGTAATTGTCGTTCTATCGATCATATAAGCATAATATGGCTAATAATATGAGTTAGATTGATAATAATAAGAGTAATGAGTATAGTAATTGTCGTCCTATCGATCATATCCACATAATATGGCCAATAATATGAGTTAGATTGATAATAATAAGAGTAACAAGTATAGTAATTGTCGTTCTATCGATAATATAAGCATAATATGTCTAATAATATGAGTTAGATTGGTAATAATAAGAGTAATAAGTACAGTAATCTTCGTTCAATCGATCATATAAGCATAATATGGCTAATAATATGAGTTAGCTTGATAATAGTAAGAGGAATAAGTATAGTAATTGTCATTCTATCGATCATATAAGCATAATATGGCTAATAATATGAGTTAGCTTGATAATAGTAAGAGGAATAAGTATAGTAATTGTCATTCTATCGATCATATAAGCATAATATGGCTAATAATGTGAGTTAGATTGATTATAATGAGAGTAACAGGTTTAGAAATTGTCGTTCAATCGATCATATAAGCATAAGATGGCTAATAATATGAGTTAGATTGATAATAATAATAGTAACAAGTATAGAAATTGTCGTTATATCGATAATATAAGCATAATATGGCTAATAATATGAGTTAGATTGATAATAATAAGAGTAACAAGTATAGTAATTGTCGTTCAATCGATATTATAAGCATAATATGGCTAATAATATGAGTTAGATTGATAATAATAAGAGTAATAAGTATAGTAATTGTCATTCTATCGATCATAAGAGCATAATATGGCTAATAATATGAGCTAGATTGATAATAATGAGAGTAACAGGTTTAGAAATTGTCGTTCAATCGATATTATAAGCATTATATGGCTAATAATATGAGTTAGATTGATAATAATAAGAGTAATAAGTATAGTAATTGTCATTCTATCGATCATATAAGCATAATATGGCTAATAATATGAGTTAGATTGATAATAATGAGAGTAACAGGTTTAGAAATTGTCGTTCTATCGATCATATAAGCATAATATGGCTAATAATATGAGTTAGATTGATAATAATGAGAGAAACAAGTATATAAATTGTCGTTCAATCGATCATATAAGCATAATATGGCTAATAATATGAGTTAGATTGATAATAATAAGAGTAACAAGTATAGTAATTGTCGTTCTATCGATAATATAAGCATAATATGGTTAATAATATGAGTTAGATTGGTAATAATAAGAGTAATAAGTACAGTAATCTTCGTTCAATCGATCATATAAGCATAATATGGCTAATAATATGAGTTAGCTTGATAATCGTAAGAGGAATAAGTATAGTAATTGTCGTTCTATCGATCATATAAGCATAATATGGCTAATAATATGAGTTAGATTGATAATAATAAGAGTAATGAGTATAGTAATTGTCGTTCTATCGATAATATAAGCATAATATGGCCAATAATATGAGTTAGATTGATAATAATAAGAGTAACAAGTATAGAAATTGTCGTGCAATCGATATTATAAGCATAATATGGCTAATAATGTGAGTTAGATTGATAATAATAAGAGTAACAAGTGTAGTAATTGTCGTTCTATCGATCATATAAGCATAATATGGCCAATAATATGAGTTAGATTGAAATAATAACAGTAATAAGTATAGTAATTGTCGTTCTATCGGTCATATAAGCGTAATATGGCTAATAATATGAGTTAGATTGATAATAATAAGAGTAATGAGTATAGTAATTGTCGTCCTATCGATCATATAAGCATAATATGGCTAATAATATGAGTTCGATTGATAATAATGAGAGTAACAGGTTTAGAAATTGTCGTTCAATCGATAATATAAGCATAATATGGCAAATAATATGAGTTAGATTGATAATAATAAGAGTAACAAGTATAGTAATTGTCGTTCAATCGATCATATAAGCATAATATGGCGAATAATATGAGTTAGATTGATAATAATATGAGTAACAAGCATAGTATATGTCGTTCTATCGATAATATAAGCATAATATGGCTAATAATATAAGTTAGATTGGTAATAATAAGAGTAATAAGTTCAGTAATCTTCGTTCAATGGATCATATAAGCATAATATGGCTAATAATATGAGTTAGCTTGATAATAGTAAGAGGAATAAGTATAGTAATTGTCATTCTATCGATCATATAAGCATAATATGGCTAATAATATGAGTTAGATTGATAATAATGAGAGTACCAGGTTTAGAAATTGTCGTTCAATCGATCATATAAGCATAATATGGCTAATAATATGAGTTAGATTGATAATTATAAGAGTAACAAGTATAGTAATTGTCGTTCTATCGATAATTTAAGCATAATATGGCTAATAATATGAGTTAGATTGGTAATAATAAGAGTAATAAGTACAGTAATCCTCGTTCAATCGATCATATAAGCATAATATGGCCAATAATATGAGTTAGATTGATGATAATAAGAGTAATGAGTATAGTAATTGTCGTCCTATCGATAATATAAGCATAATATGGCTAATAGTATGAGTTAGATTGATAATAGTAAGAGTAACAAGTGTAGTAATTGTCGTTCTATCGATCATATAAGCATAATATGGCCAATAATATGAGTTAGATTGAAATAATAACAGTAATAAGTATAGTAATTGTCGTTATATCGATCATATAAGCATAATATGGCTAATAATACGAGTTAGCTTGATAATAGTAAGAGGAATAAGTATAGTAATTGTCATTCTATCGATCATATAAGCATAATATGGCTAATAATGTGAGTTAGATTGATAATAATGAGAGTAACAGGTTTAGAAATTGTCGTTCAATCGATCATATAAGCATAATATGGCTAATAATGTGAGTTAGATTGATAATAATAAGAGTAACAAGTGTAGTAATTGTCGTTCTATCGATCATATAAGCATAATATGGCCAATAATATGAGTTAGATTGAAATAATAACAGTAATAAGTATAGTAATTGTCGTTCTATCGGTCATATAAGCGTAATATGGCTAATAATATGAGTTAGATTGATAATAATAAGAGTAATGAGTATAGTAATTGTCGTCCTATCGATCATATAAGCATAATATGGCTAATAATATGAGTTCGATTGATAATAATGAGAGTAACAGGTTTAGAAATTGTCGTTCAATCGATAATATAAGCATAATATGGCAAATAATATGAGTTAGATTGATAATAATAAGAGTAACAAGTATAGTAATTGTCGTTCAATCGATCATATAAGCATAATATGGCGAATAATATGAGTTAGATTGATAATAATATGAGTAACAAGCATAGTATATGTCGTTCTATCGATAATATAAGCATAATATGGCTAATAATATAAGTTAGATTGGTAATAATAAGAGTAATAAGTTCAGTAATCTTCGTTCAATGGATCATATAAGCATAATATGGCTAATAATATGAGTTAGCTTGTTAATAGTAAGAGGAATAAGTATAGTAATTGTCATTCTATCGATCATATAAGCATAATATGGCTAATAATATGAGTTAGATTGATAATAATGAGAGTACCAGGTTTAGAAATTGTCGTTCAATCGATCATATAAGCATAATATGGCTAATAATATGAGATAGATTGATAATTATAAGAGTAACAAGTATAGTAATTGTGGTTCTATCGATCATATATGCATAATATGGCCAATAATATGAGTTAGAATGAAATAATAACAGTAATAAGTATAGTAATTGTCGTTCTATCCATCATATAAGCATAATATGGCTAATAATATGAGTTAGCTTGATAATAGTAAGAGGAATAAGTATAGTAATTGTCATTCTATCGATCATATAAGCATAATATGGCTAATAATGTGAGTTAGATTGATAATAATGAGAGTAACAGGTTTAGAAATTGTCGTTCAATCGATCATATAAGCATAATATGGCTAATAATATGAGTTAGACTGATAATAGCAAGAGTAATAAGAATAGTAATTGTCGTTCTATCGATCATATCTGCATAATATGGCGAATAATATGAGTTAGATTGA
This sequence comes from Megachile rotundata, assembly GCF_050947335.1. Lineage (NCBI taxonomy): Eukaryota > Metazoa > Arthropoda > Insecta > Hymenoptera > Megachilidae > Megachile > Megachile rotundata. The sequence continues at coordinate 88,295 of NW_027473710.1, read as the reverse complement.
TAATAATATGAGTAACAAGCATAGTATATGTCGTTCTATCGATAATACAAACATAATATGGCTAATAATATGAGTTAGATTGGTAATAATAAGAGTAATAAGTACAGTAATCTTCGTTCAATCGATCATATAAGCATAATATGGCTAATAATATGAGTTAGCTTGATAATAGTAAGAGGAATAAGTATAGTAATTGTCATTCTATCGATCATATAAGCATAATATGGCTAATAATATGAGTTAGATTGATAATAATGAGAGTACCAGGTTTAGAAATTGTCGTTCAATCGATCATATAAGCATAATATGGCTAATAATATGAGTTAGATTGATAATTATAAGAGTAACAAGTATAGTAATTGTCGTTCTATCGATAATTTAAGCATAATATGGCTAATAATATGAGTTAGATTGGTAATAATAAGAGTAATAAGTACAGTAATCCTCGTTCAATCGATCATATAAGCATAATATGGCCAATAATATGAGTTCGATTAGTAATAATAATAACAGTAATAAGTATAGTAATTGTCGTTCAATCGATCATATCAGCATTATATGGTTAATAATATGAGTTAGATTGATAATAATAACAGTAATATGTATAGTAATTGTCGTTCTATCGATCATATAAGCATAATATGGCTAATAATATGAGTTAGATTGATAATAATAAGAGTAATGAGTATAGTAATTGTCGTCCTATCGATCATATCCACATAATATGGCCAATAATATGAGTTAGATTGGTAATAATAAGAGTAATAAGTACAGTAATCTTCGTTCAATCGATCATATAAGCATAATATGGCTAATAATATGAGTTAGCTTGATAATAGTAAGAGGAATAAGTATAGTAATTGTCATTCTATCGATCATATAAGCATAATATGGCTAATAATATGAGTTAGCTTGATAATAGTAAGAGGAATAAGTATAGTAATTGTCATTCTATCGATCATATAAGCATAATATGGCTAATAATGTGAGTTAGATTGATTATAATGAGAGTAACAGGTTTAGAAATTGTCGTTCAATCGATCATATAAGCATAAGATGGCTAATAATATGAGTTAGATTGATAATAATAATAGTAACAAGTATAGAAATTGTCGTTATATCGATAATATAAGCGTAATATGGCTAATAATATGAGTTAGATTGATAATAATAAGAGTAACAAGTATAGTAATTGTCGTTCAATCGATATTATAAGCATAATATGGCTAATAATATGAGTTAGATTGATAATAGTAAGAGTAACAAGTATAGTAATTGTCGTTCAATCGATCATATAAGCATAATATGGCTAATAATATGAGTTAGATTGATAATAATAAGAGTAATGAGTATAGTAATTGTCGTCCTATCGATCATATCCACATAATATGGCCAATAATATGAGTTAGATTGGTAATAATAAGAGTAATAAGTACAGTAATCTTCGTTCAATCGATCATATAAGCATAATATGGCTAATAATATGAGTTAGCTTGATAATAATAAGAGTAATAAGTATAGTAATTGTCATTCTATCGATCATATAAGCATAATATGGCTAATAATATGAGCTAGATTGATAATAATGAGAGTAACAGGTTTAGAAATTGTCGTTCAATCGATATTATAAGCATTATATGGCTAATAATATGAGTTAGATTGATAATAATAAGAGTAATAAGTATAGTAATTGTCATTCTATCGATCATATAAGCATAATATGGCTAATAATATGAGTTAGATTGGTAATAATGAGAGTAACAAGTATAGAAATTGTCGTTCAATCGATCATATAAGCATAATATGGCTAATAATATGAGTTAGATTGATAATAATAAGAGTAACAAGTATAGTAATTGTCGTTCTATCGATAATTTAAGCATAATATGGCTAATAATATGAGTTAGATTGATAATAATAAGAGTAACAAGTATAGTAATTGTCGTTCTATCGATAATATAAGCATAATATGGCTAATAGTATGAGTTAGATTGATAATAGTAAGAGTAACAAGTATAGTAATTGTCGTTCAATCGATCATATAAGCATAATATGGCTAATAATATGAGTTAGATTGATAATAATAAGAGTAACAAGTATAGTAATTGTCGTTCTATCGATAATTTAAGCATAATATGGCTAATAATATGAGTTAGATTGGTAATAATAAGAGTAATATGTACAGTAATCCTCGTTCAATCGATCATATAAGCATAATATGGCCAATAATATGAGTTCGATTAGTAATAATAATAAGAGTAACAAGTATAGTAATTGTCGTTCTATCGATAATATAAGCATAATATGGCTAATAATATGAGTTAGATTGGTAATAGTAAGAGTAATAAGTACAGTAATCTTCGTTCAATCGATCATATAAGCATCATATGGCTAATAATATGAGTTAGCTTGATAATAGTAAGAGGAATAAGTATAGTAATTGTCATTCTATCGATCATATAAGCATAATATGGCTAATAATGTGAGTTAGATTGATTATAATGAGAGTAACAGGTTTAGAAATTGTCGTTCAATCGATCATATAAGCATAATATGGCTAATAATATGAGTTAGATTGATAATAATAATAGTAACAAGTATAGAAATTGTCGTTCTATCGATAATATAAGCATAATATGGCCAATAATATGAGTTAGATTGAAATAATAACAGTAATAAGTATAGTAATTGTCGTTCTATCGATCATATAAGCATAATATGGCTAATAATATGAGTTAGATTGATAATAATAAGAGTAATGAGTATAGTAACTGTCGTTCTATCGATCATATCTGCATTATATGGTTAATAATATGAGTTAGATTGATAATAATAAGAGTAACAAGTGTAGTAATTGTCGTTCTATCGATAATATAAGCATAAGATGGCTAATAATATGAGTTAGATTGATAATAATATGAGTAACAAGTATAGTAATTGTCGTTCAATCGATATTATAAGCATAATATGGCTCATAATATGAGTTAGATTGATAATAATAAGAGTAATAAGTATAGTAATTGTCGTTCTATCGATCAAATAAGCATAATATGGCTAATAATATGAGTTAGATTGATAATAATGAGAGAATCAAGTATAGTAATCCTCGTTCAATCAATCATATAAGCATAATATGGCTAATAATATGAGTTAGATTGATAATAGCAAGAGTAATAAGTATAGTAATTGTCGTTCTATCGATCATATCTGCATAATATGGTTAATAATATGAGTTAGATTGATAATAATAAGAGTAATGAGTATAGTAATTGTCGTCCTATCGATCATATCCACATAATATGGCCAATAATATGAGTTAGATTGATAATAATAAGAGTAACAAGTATAGTAATTGTCGTTCTATCGATAATATAAGCATAACATGGCTAATAGTATGAGTTAGATTGATAATAGTAAGAGTAACAAGTATAGTAATTGTCGATCAATCGATCATATAAGCATAATATGGCGAATAATATGAGTTAGATTGATAATAATATGAGTAACAAGCATAGTATATGTCGTTCTATCGATAATATAAGCATAATATGGCTAATATTATGAGTTAGATTGGTAATAATAAGAGTAATAAGTACAGTAATCTTCGTTCAATCGATCATATAAGCATAATATGGCTAATAATATGAGTCAGATTGATAATAATAAGAGTAACAAGTATAGTAATTGTCGTTCTATCGATAATTTAAGCATAATATGGCTAATAATATGAGTTAGATTGGTAATAATAAGAGTAATAAGTACAGTAATCCTCGTTCAATCGATCATATAAGCATAATATGGCCAATAATATGAGTTCGATTAGTAATAATAATAAGAGTAACAAGTATAGTAATTGTCGTTCTATCGATAATATAAGCATAATATGGCTAATAATATGAGTTAGATTGGTAATAGTAAGAGTAATAAGTACAGTAATCTTCGTTCAATCGATCATATAAGCATCATATGACTAATAATATGAGTTAGCTTGATAATAGTAAGAGGAATAAGTATAGTAATTGTCATTCTATCGATCATATAAGCATAATATGGCTAATAATGTGAGTTAGATTGATTATAATGAGAGTAACAGGTTTAGAAATTGTCAGTCAATCGATCATATAAGCATAATATGGCTAATAATATGAGTTAGATTGATAGTAATAATAGTAACAAGTATAGAAATTGTCGTTCTATCGATAATATAAGCATAATATGGCCAATAATATGAGTTAGATTGAAATAATAACAGTAATAAGTATAGTAATTGTCGTTCTATCGATCATATAAGCATAATATGGCTAATAATATGAGTTAGATTGATAATAATAAGAGTAATGAGTATAGTAATTGTCGTTCTATCGATCATATCTGCATTATATGGTTAATAATATGAGTTAGATTGATAATAATAAGAGTAACAAGTGTAGTAATTGTCGTTCTATCGATAATATAAGCATATTATGGCTAATAATATGAGTTAGATTGATAATAATAAGAGTAACAAGTATAGTAATTGTCGTTCAATCGATATTATAAGCATAATATGGCTCATAATATGAGTTAGATTGATAATAATAAGAGTAATAAGTATAGTAATTGTCGTTCTATCGATCAAATAAGCATAATATGGCTAATAATATGAGTTAGATTGATAATAATGAGAGAATCAAGTATAGTAATCCTCGTTCAATCAATCATATAAGCATAATATGGCTAATAATATGAGTTAGATTGATAATAGCAAGAGTAATAAGTATAGTAATTGTCGTTCTATCGATCATATCTGCATAATATGGTTAATAATATGAGTTAGATTGATAATAATAAGAGTAATGAGTATAGTAATTGTCGTCCTATCGATCATATCCACATAATATGGCCAATAATATGAGTTAGATTGATAATAATAACAGTAATATGTATAGTAATTGTCGTTCTATCGATCATATAAGCATAATATGGCTATTAATATGAGTTAGATTGATAATAATATGAGTAATGAGTATAGTAATTGTCGTCCTATCGATCATATCCACATAATATGGCCAATAATATGAGTTAGATTGATAATAATAAGAGTAACAAGTATAGTAATTGTCGTTCTATCGATAATATAAGCATAATATGGCTAATAATATGAGTTAGATTGATAATAATAAGAGTAACAAGTATAGTAATTGTCGTTCAATCGATATTATAAGCATAATATGGCTCATAATATGAGTTAGATTGATAATAATAAGAGTAATAAGTATAGTAATTGTCGTTCTATCGATCAAATAAGCATAATATGGCTAATAATATGAGTTAGATTGATAATAATGAGAGAATCAAGTATAGTAATCCTCGTTCAATCAATCATATAAGCATAATATGGCTAATAATATGAGTTAGATTGATAATAGCAAGAGTAATAAGTATAGTAATTGTCGTTCTATCGATCATATCTGCATAATATGGTTAATAATATGAGTTAGATTGATAATAATAAGAGTAATGAGTATAGTAATTGTCGTCCTATCGATCACATCCACATAATATGGCCAATAATATGAGTTAGATTGATAATAATAAGAGTAACAAGTATAGTAATTGTCGTTCTATCGATAATATAAGCATAACATGGCTAATAGTATGAGTTAGATTGATAATAGTAAGAGTAACAAGTATAGTAATTGTCGTTCAATCGATCGTATAAGCATAATATGGCGAATAATATGAGTTAGATTGATAATAATATGAGTAACAAGCATAGTATATGTCGTTCTATCGATAATATAAGCATAATATGGCTAATAATATGAGTTAGATTGGTAATAATAAGAGTAATAAGTACAGTAATCTTCGTTCAATCGATCATATAAGCATAGTATGGCTAATAATATGAGTTAGCTTGATAATAGTAAGAGGAATAAGTATAGTAATTGTCATTCTATCGATCATATAAGCATAATATGGCTAATAATATGAGTTAGCTTGATAATAGTAAGAGGAATAAGTATAGTAATTGTCATTCTATCGATCATATAAGCATAATATGGCTAATAATGTGAGTTAGATTGATTATAATGAGAGTAACAGGTTTAGAAATTGTCGTTCAATCGATCATATAAGCATAATATGGCTAATAATATGAGTTAGATTGATAATAATAATAGTAACAAGTATAGAAATTGTCGTTATATCGATAATATAAGCATAATATGGCTAATAATATGAGTTAGATTGATAATAATAAGAGTAACAAGTATAGTAATTGTCGTTCAATCGATATTATAAGCATAATATGGCTAATAATATGAGTTAGATTGATAATAATAAGAGTAATAAGTATAGTAATTGTCATTCTATCGATCATATAAGCATAATATGGCTAATAATATGAGCTAGATTGATAATAATGAGAGTAACAGGTTTAGAAATTGTCGTTCAATCGATATTATAAGCATTATATGGCTAATAATATGAGTTAGATTGATAATAATAAGAGTAATAAGTATAGTAATTGTCATTCTATCGATCATATAAGCATAATATGGCTAATAATATGAGTTAGATTGATAATAATAAGAGTAACAAGTATAGTAATTGTCGTTCTATCGATAATATAAGCATAATATGGCTAATAATATGAGTTAGATTGGTAATAATAAGAGTAATAAGTACAGTAATCTTCGTTCAATCGATCATATAAGCATAATATGGCTAATAATATGAGTTAGCTTGATAATCGTAAGAGGAATAAGTATAGTAATTGTCGTTCTATCGATCATATAAGCATAATATGGCTAATAATATGAGTTAGATTGATAATAATGAGAGTACCAGGTTTAGAAATTGTCGTTCAATCGATCATATAAGCATAATATGGCTAATAATATGAGTTAGATTGATAATTATAAGAGTAACAAGTATAGTAATTGTCGTTCTATCGATAATTTAAGCATAATATGGCTAATAATATGAGTTAGATTGGTAATAATAAGAGTAATAAGTACAGTAATCCTCGTTCAATCGATCATATAAGCATAATATGGCCAATAATATGAGTTCGATTAGTAATAATAATAACAGTAATAAGTATAGTAATTGTCGTTCAATCGATCATATCAGCATTATATGGTTAATAATATGAGTTAGATTGATAATAATAACAGTAATATGTATAGTAATTGTCGTTCTATCGATCATATAAGCATAATATGGCTAATAATATGAGTTAGATTGATAATAATAAGAGTAATGAGTATAGTAATTGTCGTCCTATCGATCATATCCACATAATATGGCCAATAATATGAGTTAGATTGATAATAATAAGAGTAACAAGTATAGTAATTGTCGTTCTATCGATAATATAAGCATAATATGGCTAATAATATGAGTTAGATTGGTAATAATAAGAGTAATAAGTACAGTAATCTTCGTTCAATCGATCATATAAGCATAATATGGCTAATAATATGAGTTAGCTTGATAATAGTAAGAGGAATAAGTATAGTAATTGTCATTCTATCGATCATATAAGCATAATATGGCTAATAATGTGAGTTAGATTGATTATAATGAGAGTAACAGGTTTAGAAATTGTCGTTCAATCGATCATATAAGCATAATATGGCTAATAATATGAGTTAGATTGATAATAATAATAGTAACAAGTATAGAAATTGTCGTTCTATCGATAATATAAGCATAATATGGCCAATAATATGAGTTAGATTGAAATAATAACAGTAATAAGTATAGTAATTGTCGTTCTATCGATCATATAAGCATAATATGGCTAATAATATGAGTTAGATTGATAATAATAAGAGTAATGAGTATAGTAATTGTCGTTCTATCGATCATATCTGCATTATATGGTTAATAATATGAGTTAGATTGATAATAATAAGAGTAACAAGTATAGTAATTGTCGTTCTATCGATAATATAAGCATAATATGGCTAATAATATGAGTTAGATTGATAATAATAAGAGCAACAAGTATAGTAATTGTCGTTCAATCGATATTATAAGCATAATATGGCTCATAATATGAGTTAGATTGATAATAATAAGAGTAATAAGTATAGTAATTGTCGTTCTATCGATCAAATAAGCATAATATGGCTAATAATATGAGTTAGATTGATAATAATGAGAGAATCAAGTATAGTAATCCTCGTTCAATCAATCATATAAGCATAATATGGCTAATAATATGAGTTAGATTGATAATAGCAAGAGTAATAAGTATAGTAATTGTCGTTCTATCGATCATATCTGCATAATATGGTTAATAATATGAGTTAGATTGATAATAATAAGAGTAATGAGTATAGTAATTGTCGTCCTATCGATCATATCCACATAATATGGCCAATAATATGAGTTAGATTGATAATAATAAGAGTAACAAGTATAGTAATTGTCGTTCTATCGATAATATAAGCATAACATGGCTAATAGTATGAGTTAGATTGATAATAGTAAGAGTAACAAGTATAGTAATTGTCGTTCAATCGATCGTATAAGCATAATATGGCGAATAATATGAGTTAGATTGATAATAATATGAGTAACAAGCATAGTATATGTCGTTCTATCGATAATATAAGCATAATATGGCTAATAATATGAGTTAGATTGATAATAATAAGAGTAATAAGTATAGTAATTGTCATTCTATCGATCATATAAGCATAATATGGCTAATAATATGAGCTAGATTGATAATAATGAGAGTAACAGGTTTAGAAATTGTCGTTCAATCGATATTATAAGCATTATATGGCTAATAATATGAGTTAGATTGATAATAATAAGAGTAATAAGTATAGTAATTGTCATTCTATCGATCATATAAGCATAATATGGCTAATAATATGAGTTAGATTGATAATAATAAGAGTAACAAGTATAGTAATTGTCGTTCTATCGATAATATAAGCATAATATGGCTAATAATATGAGTTAGATTGGTAATAATAAGAGTAATAAGTACAGTAATCTTCGTTCAATCGATCATATAAGCATAATATGGCTAATAATATGAGTTAGCTTGATAATCGTAAGAGGAATAAGTATAGTAATTGTCGTTCTATCGATCATACAAGCATAATATGGCTAATAATATGAGTTAGATTGATAATAATAAGAGTAATGAGTATAGTAATTGTCGTCCTATCGATCATATAAGCATAATATGGCTAATAATATGAGTTCGATTGATAATAATGAGAGTAACAGGTTTAGAAATTGTCGTTCAATCGATAATATAAGCATAATATGGCAAATAATATGAGTTAGATTGATAATAATAAGAGTAACAAGTATAGTAATTGTCGTTCAATCGATCATATAAGCATAATATGGCGAATAATATGAGTTATATTGATAATAATATGAGTAACAAGCATAGTATATGTCGTTCTATCGATAATATAAGCATAATATGGCTAATAATATAAGTTAGATTGGTAATAATAAGAGTAATAAGTTCAGTAATCTTCGTTCAATGGATCATATAAGCATAATATGGCTAATAATATGAGTTAGCTTGTTAATAGTAAGAGGAATAAGTATAGTAATTGTCATTCTATCGATCATATAAGCATAATATGGCTAATAATATGAGTTAGATTGATAATAATGAGAGTACCAGGTTTAGAAATTGTCGTTCAATCGATCATATAAGCATAATATGGCTAATAATATGAGATAGATTGATAATTATAAGAGTAACAAGTATAGTAATTGTCGTTCTATCGATCATATATGCATAATATGGCCAATAATATGAGTTAGAATGAAATAATAACAGTAATAAGTATAGTAATTGTCGTTCTATCCATCATATAAGCATAATATGGCTAATAATATGAGTTAGCTTGATAATAGTAAGAGGAATAAGTATAGTAATTGTCATTCTATCGATCATATAAGCATAATATGGCTAATAATGTGAGTTAGATTGATAATAATGAGAGTAACAGGTTTAGAAATTGTCGTTCAATCGATCATATAAGCATAATATGGCTAATAATATGAGTTAGACTGATAATAGCAAGAGTAATAAGAATAGTAATTGTCGCTCTATCGATCATATCTGCATAATATGGCGAATAATATGAGTTAGATTGATAATAATATGAGTAACAAGCATAGTATATGTCGTTCTATCGATAATACAAGCATAATATGGCTAATAATATGAGTTAGATTGGTAATAATAAGAGTAATAAGTACAGTAATCTTCGTTCAATCGATCATATAAGCATAATATGGCTAATAATATGAGTTAGCTTGATAATAGTAAGAGGAATAAGTATAGTAATTGTCATTCTATCGATCATATAAGCATAATATGGCTAATAATATGAGTTAGATTGATAATAATGAGAGTACCAGGTTTAGAAATTGTCGTTCAATCGATCATATAAGCATAATATGGCTAATAATATGAGTTAGATTGATAATTATAAGAGTAACAAGTATAGTAATTGTCGTTCTATCGATAATTTAAGCATAATATGGCTAATAATATGAGTTAGATTGGTAATAATAAGAGTAAAAAGTACAGTAATCCTCGTTCAATCGATCATATAAGCATAATATGGCCAATAATATGAGTTCGATTAGTAATAATAATAACAGTAATAAGTATAGTAATTGTCGTTCAATCGATCATATCAGCATTATATGGTTAATAATATGAGTTAGATTGATAATAATAACAGTAATATGTATAGTAATTGTCGTTCTATCGATCATATAAGCATAATATGGCTAATAATATGAGTTAGATTGATAATAATAAGAGTAATGAGTATAGTAATTGTCGTCCTATCGATCATATCCACATAATATGGCCAATAATATGAGTTAGATTGATAATAATAAGAGTAACAAGTATAGTAATTGTCGTTCTATCGATAATATAAGCATAATATGGCTAATAATATGAGTTAGATTGGTAATAATAAGAGTAATAAGTACAGTAATCTTCGTTCAATCGATCATATAAGCATAATATGGCTAATAATATGAGTTAGCTTGATAATAGTAAGAGGAATAAGTATAGTAATTGTCATTCTATCGATCATATACGCATAATATGGCTAATAATGTGAGTTAGATTGATTATAATGAGAGTAACAGGTTTAGAAATTGTCGTTCAATCGATCATATAAGCATAAGATGGCTAATAATATGAGTTAGATTGATAATAATAATAGTAACAAGTATAGAAATTGTCGTTATATCGATAATATAAGCATAATATGGCTAATAATATGAGTTAGATTGATAATAATAAGAGTAACAAGTATAGTAATTGTCGTTCAATCGATATTATAAGCATAATATGGCTAACAATATGAGTTAGATTGATAATAATAAGAGTAATAAGTATAGTAATTGTCATTCTATCGATCATAAGAGCATAATATGGCTAATAATATGAGCTAGATTGATAATAATGAGAGTAACAGGTTTAGAAATTGTCGTTCAATCGATATTATAAGCATTATATGGCTAATAATATGAGTTAGATTGATAATAATAAGAGTAATAAGTATAGTAATTGTCATTCTATCGATCATATAAGCATAATATGGCTAATAATATGAGTTAGATTGATAATAATGAGAGTAACAGGTTTAGAAATTGTCGTTCTATCGATCATATAAGCATAATATGGCTAATAATATGAGTTAGATTGATAATAATGAGAGAAACAAGTATATAAATTGTCGTTCAATCGATCATATAAGCATAATATGGCTAATAATATGAGTTAGCTTGATAATCGTAAGAGGAATAAGTATAGTAATTGTCGTTCTATCGATCATATAAGCATAATATGGCTAATAATATGAGTTAGATTGATAATAATAAGAGTAATGAGTATAGTAATTGTCGTCCTATCGATCATATAAGCATAATATGGCTAATAATATGAGTTCGATTGATAATAATGAGAGTAACAGGTTTAGAAATTGTCGTTCAATCGATAATATAAGCATAATATGGCAAATAATATGAGTTAGATTGATAATAATAAGAGTAACAAGTATAGTAATTGTC
>NW_027473710.1:0-76117 GCF_050947335.1 Megachile rotundata | reverse complement strand
TTATCAGCCTAACTCATATTATAAGCCATATTATGCTAATATGATCGATAGAACGACAATTACTATACTTATTACACTCACTATTATCAATCTAACTCATATTATTAACCATATTATGCAAATACGATCGATAGAACGACAATTACTATACTCATTACTCTTATTATTATCAGCCTAACTCATATTATTAGCCATATTATGCTTATATGAACGATAGAACGACAATTACTATACTCATTACTCTTATTATTATCAATCTAGCTCATATTATTAACCATATTATGCTAATATGATCGATAGAACGACAATTACTATACTTATTACACTCACTGTTATCAATCTAACTCTTATTATTAACGATATTATGCAGATATGATCGATAGCACGACATTTACTACACTTACTACTCTTATTATTATCAATCTAACTCATATTATAAGCCATATTATGCTAATATGATCGATAGAACGACAATTACTATACTTATTACACTCACTATTATCAATCTAACTCATATTATTAGCCATATTATGCTTATGTGATCGATAGAACGACAATTACTATACTTATTACTCTTATTATTATGAATCTAACTCATATTATTAACCACATTATGCTAATATGATCGATAGAACGACAATTACTATACTTATTACACTCACTATTATCAATCTAACTCATATTATTAACCATATTATGCAGATATGATCGATAGCACGACATTTACTACACTTACTACTCTTATTATTATCAATCTAACTCATATTATTAGCCATATTATGGTTATATGATCGATAGAACGACAATTACTATATTCATTTCTCTTATTATTATCAATCTAACTCATATTATTAGCCACATTATGCTTATATGATCGATAGAAAGACAATTACTATACTTATTACACTCACTGTTATCAATCTAACTCATATTATTAACCACATTATGCAAATATGATCGATAGAACGACAATTACTATACTCATTACTCTTATTATTATCAATCTAACTCATATTATTAGCCATATTATGCTTATGTGATCGATAGAACGACAATTACTATACTTATTACTCTTATTATTATGAATCTAACTCATATTATTAACCATATTATGCAGATATGATCGATAGCACGACATTTACTACACTTACTACTCTTATTCTTATCAATCTAACTCATATTATTAACCATATTATGCAGATATGATCGGTAGCACGACATTTACTATACCTATTACTCTTATTATTATCAATCTAGCTCATATTATTAACCATATTATGCTAATATGATCGATAGAACGACAATTACTATACTTATTACACTCACTGTTATCAATCTAACTCATATTATTAGCCATATTATGCTTATATGATCGATAGGACGAAAATTACTATACTTATTACTCTTATTATTATCAATCTAGCTCATATTATTAACCACATTATGCAAATATGATCGATAGAACGACAATTACTATACTCATTACTCTTATTATTATCAATCTAGCTCATATTATTAACCATATTATGCTATATGATCGATAGAACGACAATTACTATACTCATTACTCTTATTATTATCAATCTAACTCATATTATGTAGCCATATTATGCTATATGATCGATAGAACGACAATTACTATACTCATTACTCTTATTATATCAGCCTAACTCATATTATAAGCCATATGTATGCTAATATGATCGATACAACGACAATTACTATACTTATTACACTCACTATTATCAATCTAACTCATAGTATTAGGCCATATTATGCTGTATGTGATCGATAGAACGACAACTACTAGTCGTATTACTCTTATGATTTGATTCTATCTCATTGAGTTAACCTATTATGCAGATATGATCGATAGCTCGACATTTACTACTCTTATGACTCTGACTATTATCATGCTTACTCAGAGTGATGTAGCCTGATGTTGGCGGTTGAGAGTCGACTGAACGTCATGTTACGTAGTACGGTTGTTCACTGACTGTTATCAGCTACTCTAGCATTTCCAGTTAGTGCTCATGTGTCGATAGGAACGTCTAGTTTCTTTCGTATTACGCTTGAGTTTGATCGTACTATTTATGTTACCATATGTTGCTGTATGGTGCGTTAGTATCGCATTACTGTCTCTTGTACTCGTTTGTTTATCAGTTCTTTAGTATATGTTCAGTTGAGCATTGTGAGTGTCGTGAGTTGTTAGTATCGTAGTTAGATGTTGTGTCTTTGCTTAGGCATGTGTTGGTCATGTGTTAGGCTTGTTGTGTCGTATTCAGTTAGTGCGTTGTTGGTAGGTTGATTCTGTGAGTTGTTTATGTTGTTAGTTGTGGTGAGTGTTAGTTTGATTGGTAGTGTAGGTGGTAGCGGTGGTTGGTTGATTTAGTATGTGGTTGGTAATGTTGGTGGAGGTGTGTGAGTATTTAGTATTGGTAGTGAGGTGGTATAGATAGGGGTGATTGAGTTAGATGTGTGGTTAAGATTTGTGATTTGTGGTGATGTTGTTAGTATTGGTAGTGTTATTGGTAGAGGTGGTGGTGATTAGTTAGAGTTGGTGGTAATGTGGTGAGTGTAGGTTGAGGGTTAGGTTTGGTAGTGTAGTGTAGAGGTAGTGTGATTAGTTAGATGTGGTGTAATGTGTGATGTAGTTGAGGTGTGTTTAGTTGGTAGTGTAGTATGGTAGAGGTTGGTGGTGATTGAGTTAATTTGGTGGTGAATGTTGGTGGAGTTTGTGAGTGTTAGTATTGGTAGTGTAGGTGGTATTAGTGCTATGAGTTAGATTGTGGTACATTGTGTGGGATTGTGAGGTGGTTAGTATTGTAGTGTAGTGTAGAGGTGGTGGTGAGAGAGTATTATTATTAGTGTGGTGTTTGTGTGGTGTGGTTGTTGTTGTTTGGGTGTAGTGGAGTGTGTTGATGGTGGAGAGTTGTGATGTGGAATGTTGTGGGGTTTGTGTTGGTGTGTGTTTATGTGTGGTTGTTGTAGGTGGGCGTGTGAGTCGATTGTAGCATAGTTGGCTCATATTATGGGGTTAGATGTGTTTTAGTAGTGTGTTGTGGTGGTAGTGTTGGAGGTTGCGATCGGTGGCTGCTGTATGTTGGTGAGTTAGTGATGTGTTGAGTGTGATTAGTGTATGTGGTGTTAGTTGAGTTGTGTCGGGTTACGGAGTCATGTTAGTGGTTATTGGGTGTAGTTGTTGAGGTGTGGTGTGAGTTGTATAGAGTGTATTGTGTAGGTTTGGTCGGTCTAGTGGGATCATATTTGCATTTGGCGGTGTTTGTATGTAGTTAGAGTTGTGTACTGTGGAGTGGTATGTAGCATAGTGAATTGGTCGTTCTGTCGATCATATAAGCATAATATGGCTAATTAGTTGTGTTGATGTGTTAGTATAGGAGTAAGTAAGGTATAGGTATTGTCGTGCTATCGGATCTGATTAGCAGTATATGGTGTTATTGTTGTGTTGAGATTCAGAAGTATAGAGTTATAGGTATGAGTGTTGTGCCGTGCTAGTCGATCAGTTAAGCTTAAGTTGGCTTAGATAGTGTGTAGTGGTGAGTATTATGAGAGTACGAGTAGTGTATTGTAGTTCTATCGATCATATCTGCATAATATGGTTATAATATGAGTTAGATTGATAAAAATAAGAGTATGAGTATAGTATTGACGTTCTATCGACCATATCTGCATATATGGTAATAATATGAGTTAGATTCATATTAATAGAGTAATAAGTATAGTAATTGTCGTTCTATCGATCATATGTGCATAATATGGTTAATGATATGAGTTAGATTGATACAGTCAGTGTAAAAGTATAGTAAATGTCGTTCTGTCGATCTCATAAGCATAATATGGCTAATAATCTGAGTTAGATTGATAATAGTAAGAGTAATAAGTGTAGTAAATGTCGTGCTATCGATCATATCTGCATAATATGGTTAATAATATGAGTTAGATTCATAATAATAAGAGTAATAAGTATAGTAGTTGTCGTTCTATCGATCACATAAGCATAATATGGCTAATAATATGAGTTAGATTGATAATAGTGAGTGTAATAAGTATAGTAATTGTCGTTGTATCGATCATATTAGCATAATATGGCTTATAATATGAGTTAGGCTGATAATAATAAGAGTAATGAGTATAGTAATTGTCGTTCTATCGATCATATAAGCATAATATGGCTAATAATATGAGTTAGATTGATAATAATAAGAGTAATGAGTATAGTAATTGTCGTTCTATCGATCATATTAGCATAATATGGTTAATAATATGAGCTAGATTGATAATAATAAGAGTAATGAGTATAGTAATTGTCGTTCTATCGATCATATTTGCATAATGTGGTTAATAATATGAGCTAGATTGATAATAATAAGAGTAATAAGTATAGTAATTTTCGTCCTATCGATCATATAAGCATAATATGGCTAATAATATGAGTTAGATTGATAACAGTGAGTGTAATAAGTATAGTAATTGTCGTTCTATCGATCATATTAGCATAATATGGTTAATAATATGAGCTAGATTGATAATAATAAGAGTAATAGGTATAGTAAATGTCGTGCTACCGATCATATCTGCATAATATGGTTAATAATATGAGTTAGATTGATAAGAATAAGAGTAGTAAGTGTAGTAAATGTCGTGCTATCGATCATATCTGCATAATATGGTTAATAATATGAGTTAGATTCATAATAATAAGAGTAATAAGTATAGTAATTGTCGTTCTATCGATCACATAAGCATAATATGGCTAATAATATGAGTTAGATTGATAATAATAAGAGTAATGAGTATAGTAATTGTCGTTCTATCGATCATATTTGCATAATGTGGTTAATAATATGAGTTAGATTGATAACAGTGAGTGTAATAAGTATAGTAATTGTCTTTCTATCGATCATATAAGCATAATGTGGCTAATAATATGAGTTAGATTGATAATAATAAGAGAAATGAATATAGTAATTGTCGTTCTATCGATCATATAACCATAATATGGCTAATAATATGAGTTAGATTGATAATAATAAGAGTAGTAAGTGTAGTAAATGTCGTGCTATCGATCATATCTGCATAATATGGTTAATAATATGAGTTAGATTGATAATAGTGAGTGTAATAAGTATAGTAATTGTCGTTCTATCGATCATATTAGCATAATGTGGTTAATAATATGAGTTAGATTCATAATAATAAGAGTAATAAGTATAGTAATTGTCGTTCTATCGATCACATAAGCATAATATGGCTAATAATATGAGTTAGATTGATAATAGTGAGTGTAATAAGTATAGTAATTGTCGTTCTATCGATCATATTAGCATAATATGGCTTATAATATGAGTTAGATTGATAATAATAAGAGTAGTAAGTGTAGTAAATGTCGTGCTATCGATCATATCTGCATAATATCGTTAATAATAAGAGTTAGATTGATAACAGTGAGTGTAATAAGTATAGTAATTGTCGTTCTATCGATCATATTAGCATAATATGGTTAATAATATGAGCTAGATTGATAATAATAAGAGTAATGAGTATAGTAATTGTCGTTCTATCGTTCATATAAGCATAATATGGCTAATAATATGAGTTAGGCTGATAATAATAAGAGTAATGAGTATAGTAATTGTCGTTCTATCGATCGTATTTGCATAATATGGTTAATAATATGAGTTAGATTGATAATAGTGAGTGTAATAAGTATAGTAATTGTCGTTCTATCGATCATATTAGCATAATATGGCTTATAATATGAGTTAGGCTGATAATAATAAGAGTAATGAGTATAGTAATTGTCGTTCTATCGATCATATATGCATAATGTGGTTAATAATATGAGTTAGATTGATAACAGTGAGTGTAATAAGTATAGTAATTGTCTTTCTATCGAACATATAAGCATAATATGGCTAATAATATGAGTTAGATTGATAATAATAAGAGAAATGAATATAGTAATTGTCGTTCTATCGATCATATAAGCATAATATGGCTAATAATATGAGTTAGATTGATAAAAATAAGAGTAATGAGTATAGTAATTGACGTTCTATCGACCATATCTGCATAATATGGTTAATAATATGAGTTAGATTGATAACAATAAGAGTAATAAGTATAGTAAATGTCGTGCTATCGATCATATCTGCATAATATGGTTCATAATATGAGTTAGATTGATAATAGTGAGTGTAATAAGTATAGTAATTGTCGTTCTATCGATCATATTAGCATAATATGGCTAATAATATGAGTTAGGCTGATAATAATGAGAGTAATAAGTATAGTAATTGTCGTTCTGTCGATCATATAAGCATAATATGGCTAATGATATAAGTTAGATTGATAATAATAAGAGTAATAGGTATAGTAATTATCGTTCTACCGGTCATAAAAGCATAATCTGCCTAATAATATGAGTTAGATTGATAAATATAAGAGCAATAAGTATAGTAATTGTCGTCCTATCGATCCTATAAGCATAATATGGCTAACAATATGAGTTAGATTGATAATAATAAGAGTAATGAGTATAGTAATTGTTGTTCTATCGAAGATATTAGCATAATATGGTTAATAATATGAGCTAGATTGATAATAATAAGAGTAATGAGTATAGTAATTGTCGTTCTATCGATCATATTTGCATAATGTGGTTAATAATATGAGTTAGATTGATAACAGTGAGTGTAATAAGTATAGTAATTGTCTTTCTATCGAACATATAAGCATAATATGGCTAATAATATGAGTTAGATTGATAATAATAAGAGAAATGAATATAGTAATTGTCGTTCTATCGATCATATAAGCATAATATGGCTAATAATATGAGTTAGATTGATAATAATAAGAGTAAGGAGTATACTAATTGTAGTTCTATCGATCATGTCTGCATAATATGGTTAATAATATGAGTTAGATTGATAACAATAAGAGTAATAAGTATAGTAAATGTCGTGCTATCGATCATATCTGCATAGTATGGTTAATAATATGAGTTAGATTGATAATAGTGAGTGTACTAAGTATAGTAATTGTCGTTCTATCGATCATATTAACATAATATGGCTAATAATATGAGTTAGGCTGATAATAATGAGAGTAATAAGTATAGTAATTGTCGTTCTGTCGATCATATAAGCATAATATGGCTAATAATATGAATTAGATTGATAATAATAAGAGAAATGAATATAGTAATTGTCGTTCTATCGTTCATATAAGCATAATATGGCTAATAATATGAGTTAGATTGATAATAATAAGGGTAAGGAGTATACTAATTGTAGTTCTATCGATCATATCTGCATAATATGGTTAATAATAAGAGTTAGATTGATAACAGTGAGTGTAATAAGTATAGTAATTGTCGTTCTATCGATCCTATAAGCATAATATGGCTAATAATATGAGTTAGATTGATAATAATAAGAGAAGTGAGTAGAGTCATTGTCGTTCGATCGATCATATAAGCATAATATGGCTAATGATATAAGTTAGATTGATAATAATAAGAGTAATAGGTATAGTAATTATCGTTCGATCGATCATATAAGCATAATATGGCTAATGATATAAGTTAGATTGATAATAATAAGAGTAATAGGTATAGTAATTATCGTTCTACCGATCATAAATGCATGATCTGCCTAATAATATGAGTTAGATTGATAAATATAAGAGCAATAAGTATAGTAATTGTCGTCCTATCGATCATATAAGCATAATATGGCTAACAATATGAGTTAGATTGATAATAATAGGAGTAATGAGTATAGTAATTGTCGTTCTATCGATCATATTAGCATAATATGGTTAATAATATGAGTTAGATTGATAATAGTGAGTGTAATAAGTATAGTAATTGTCGTTCTGTCGATCATATTAGCATAATATGGCAAATAATATGAGTTAGATTGATAATAATAAGAGTAATAAGTATAGTGTTTGTCGTTCTATCGATCATATAAGCATAATATGGATAAAAATACGAGTTAGATTGCTAATAATAAGAGTAATAAGTATAGTAATTGTCGTTCCATCGATCATTTAAGCATAATATGGCTAATAATATGAGTCAGATTGATAATAATAACAGTAATAAGTATAGTAATTGTCGTTCTATCGATAATATAAGCATAATATGGCTAATAATATGATTGAGATTGATAATAATAAGAGTAATAAGTACAGTAATTGTCGTTCTATCGATCATATAAGCATAATATGGCTAATAATACGAGTTAGATTGCTAATAATAAGAGTAATAAGTATAGTAATTGTCGTTCTATCGATCATTTAAGCATAATATGGCTAATAATATGAGTTAGATTAATAATAATAACAGTAATAAGTATAGTAATTGTCGTTCTATCGATAATATAAGCATAATATGGCTAATAATATGAGTTAGATTGATAATAATAAGAGTAATGAGTATAGTAATTGTAGTTCTATCGATGATTTAAGCATAATATGGCTAATAATATGAGTTAGATTAATAATAATAAGAGTAATGGGTATAGTGATTGTAGTTCTATCGATCATATCTGCATAATATGGTTAATAATATGAGTTAGATTGATAATAATAAGAGTAATAAGTATAGTATTTGTCGTTCTATCGATCATATAAGCATAATATGGCTAATAATATGAGTTAGATTGATAATAATAAGAGTAATAAGTATAGTAATTGTCGATCCATCGATCATTTAAGCATAATATGGCTAATAATATGAGTCAGATTGATAATAATAACAGTAATAAGTATAGTAATTGTCGTTCTATCGATAATATAAGCATAATATGGCTAATAATATGAGTTAGATTGATAATACTAAGAGTAGTGAGTATAGTAATTCTCGTTCTATCGATCATATAAGCATAATATGGCTAATAATATGATTGAGATTGATAATAATAAGAGTAATAAGTACAGTAATTGTCGTTCTATCGATCATATAAGCATAATAAGGCTAATAATATGAGTTAGAGTGATAATACTAAGAGTAGTGAGTATAGTAATTCTCATTCTATCGATCATATAATCATAATATGGCTAACAATATGAGTTAGATTGATAATACTAAGAGTAGTGAGTATAGTAATTCTCGTTCTATCGATCATATAAGCATAATATGGCTAATAATATGATTGAGATTGATAATAATAAGAGTAATAAGTACAGTAATTGTCGTTCTATCGATCATATAAGCATAATAAGGCTAATAATATGAGTTAGAGTGTTAATACTAAGAGTAGTGAGTATAGTAATTCTCATTCTATTGATCATATCTGCATAATATGGCTAATAATATGAGTTAGATTGATAATAATAACAGTAATAAGTATAGTAATTGTCGTTCTATCGATAATATAAGCATAATATGGCTAATAATATGAGTTAGATTGATAATACTAAGAGTAGTGAGTATAGTAATTGTCGTTCTATCGATCATATAAGCATAATATGGCTAATAATATGAGTTAGATTGATAATAATAAGAGTAATGAGTATAGTAATTGTAGTTCTATCGATCATATCTGCATAATATGGTTAATAATATGTGTTAGAATGATAATAATAAGAGTAATAAGTATAGTAATTGTCGTTCTATCGATCATATCTGCATAATATGGTTAATAATATGAGTTAGATTGATAATAATAAGAGTAATAAGTATAGTAATTGTCATCATATCGATCATATAAGCATAATATGGCTAATAGCATGAGTTAGATTGATAATAATAAGAGTAATGAGAATAGTAATTGTCGTTCTATCGATCATATAAGCATAATATGGCTAATAATATGAGTTAGATTGATAATAGTGAGTGTAATATGTATAGTAATTGTCGTTCTATCGATCATATTAGCATAATATGGTTAATAATATGAGTTAGATTCATAATAATAAGAGTAATAAGTATAGTAATTGTCGTTCTATCGATCACATAAGCATAATATGGCTAATAACATGAGTTAGATTGATAATAGTGAGTGTAATAAGTATAGTAATTGTCGTTCTATCGATCATATTAGCATAATATGGCTTATAATATGAGTTAGGCTGATAATAATAAGAGTAATGAGTATAGTAATTGTCGTTCTATCGATCATATTTGCATAATATTGTTAATAATATGAGTTAGATTGATAACAGTGAGTGTAATAAGTATAGTAATTGTCTTTCTATCGAACATATAAGCATAATATGGCTAATAATATGAGTTAGATTGATAATAATAAGAGAAATGAATATAGTAATTGTCGTTCTATCGATCATATAAGCATAATATGGCTAATAATATGAGTTAGATTGATAATAATAAGAGTAAGGAGCATACTAATTGTAGATCTATCGATCATGTCTGCATAATATGGTTAATAATATGAGTTAGATTGATAACAATAAGAGTAATAAGTATAGTAAATGTCGTGCTATCGATCATATCTGCATAGTATGGTTAATAATATGAGTTAGATTGATAATAGTGAGTGTACTAAGTATAGTAATTGTCGTTCTATCGACCATATTAACATAATATGGCTAATAATATGAGTTAGGCTGATAATAATGAGAGTAATAAGTATAGTAATTGTCGTTCTGTCGATCATATAAGCATAATATGGCTAATAATATGAATTAGATTGATAATAATAAGAGAAATGAATATAGTAATTGTCGTTCTATCGATCATATAAGCATAATATGGCTAATAATATGAGTTAGATTGATAATAATAAGAGAAGTGAGTATAGTCATTTTCGTTCGATCGATCATATAAGCATAATATGGCTAATGATATAAGTTAGATTGATAATAATAAGAGTAATAGGTATAGTAATTATCGTTCTACCGGTCATAAAAGCATAATCTGCCTAATAATATGAGTTAGATTGATAAATATAAGAGCAATAAGTACAGTAATTGTCGTCCTATCGATCATATAAGCATAATATGGCTAACAATATGAGTTAGATTGATAATAATAAGAGTAATGAGTATAGTAATTGTCGTTCTATCGATCATATTAGCATAATATGGTTAATAATATGAGCTAGATTGATAATAATAAGAGTAATGAGTATAGTAATTGTCGTTCTATCGATCATATTTGCATAATGTATTTAATAATATGAGCTAGATTGATAACAGTGAGTGTAATAAGTATAGTAATTGTCTTTCTATCGATCATATAAGCATAATGTGGCTAATAATATGAGTTAGATTGATAATAATAAGAGAAATGAACATAGTAATTGTCGTTCTATCGATCATATAACCATAATATGGCTAATAATATGAGTTAGATTGATAATAATAAGAGTAGTAAGTGTAGTAAATGTCGTGCTATCGATCATATCTGCATAATATGGTTAATAATATGAGTTAGATTGATAATAGTGAGTGTAATAAGTATAGTAATTGTCGTTCTATCGATCATATTAGCACAATATGGTTAATAATATGAGTTAGATTCATAATAATAAGAGTAATAAGTATAGTAATTGTCGTTCTATCG
Organism: Megachile rotundata; assembly: GCF_050947335.1. Taxonomy (NCBI): domain Eukaryota; kingdom Metazoa; phylum Arthropoda; class Insecta; order Hymenoptera; family Megachilidae; genus Megachile; species Megachile rotundata. The sequence goes on along the minus strand of NW_027473710.1, from coordinate 64,557 downwards.
ATCACATAAGCATAATATGGCTAATAATATGAGTTAGATTGATAACAGTGAGTGTAATAAGTATAGTAATTGTCGTTCTATCGATCATATAAGCATAATATGGCTAATAATATGAGTTAGATTGATAATAATAAGAGAAGTGAGTATAGTAATTGTCGTTCTATCGTTCATATAAGCATAATATGGCTAATAATATGAGTTAGGCTGATAATAATAAGAGTAATGAGTATAGTAATTGTCGATCTATCGACCGTATTTGCATAATATGGTTAATAATATGAGTTAGATTGATAACAGTGAGTGTAATAAGTATAGTAATTGTCGTTCTGTCGATCATATTAACATAATATGGCTAACAATATGAGTTAGGCTGATAATAATGAGAGTAATAAGTATAGTAATTGTCGTTCTGTCGATCATATAAGCATAATATGGCTAATAATATGAATTAGATTGATAATAATAAGAGAAATGAATATAGTAATTGTCGTTCTATCGATCATATAAGCATAATATGGCTAATAATAAGAGTTCGATTCATAACAGTGAGTGTAATAAGTATAGTAATTGTCGCTCTATCGATCATATAAGCATAATATGGCTAATAATATGAGTTAGATTGATAATAATAAGAGAAGTGAGTATAGTCATTTTCGTTCGATCGATCATATAAGCATAATATGGCTAATGATATGAGTTAGATTGATAATAATAAGAGTAATGAGTATAGTAATTGTCGTTCTATCGATCATATTAGCATAATATGGTTAATAATATGAGCTAGATTGATAATAATAAGAGTAATGAGTATAGTAATTGTCGTTCTATCGATCATATTTGCATAATGTGGTTAATAATATGAGTTAGATTGATAACAGTGAGTGTAATAAGTATAGTAATTGTCTTTCTATCGATCATATAAGCATAATGTGGCTAATAATATGAGTTAGATTGATAATAATAAGAGAAATGAATATAATAATTGTCGTTCTATCGATCATATAACCATAATATGGCTAATAATATGAGTTAGATTGATAATAATAAGAGTAGTAAGTGCAGTAAATGTCGTGCTATCGATCATATCTGCATAATATGGTTAATAATATGAGTTAGATTGATAATAGTGAGTGTAATATGTATAGTAATTGTCGTTCTATCGATCATATTAGCATAATATGGTTAATAATATGAGTTAGATTCATAATAATAAGAGTAATAAGTATAGTAATTGTCGTTCTATCGATCACATAAGCATAATATGGCTAATAATATGAGTTAGATTGATAATAGTGAGTGTAATAAGTATAGTAATTGTCGTTCTATCGATCATATTAGCATAATATGGCTTATAGTATGAGTTAGGCTGATAATAATAAGAGTAATGAGTATAGTAATTGTCGTTCTATCGATCATATTTGCATAATGTGGTTAATAATATGAGTTAGATTGATAACAGTGAGTGTAATAAGTATAGTAATTGTCTTTCTATCGAACATATAAGCATAATATGGCTAATAATATGAGCTAGATTGATAATAATAAGAGAAATGAATATAGTCATTGTCGTTCTATCGATCATATAAGCATAATATGGCTAATAATGTGAGTTAGATTGATCATAATAAGAGTAAGGAGCATACTAATTGTAGATCTATCGATCATGTCTGCATAATATGGTTAATAATATGAGTTAGATTGATAACAATAAGAGTAATAAGTATAGTAAATGTCGTGCTATCGATCATATCTGCATAGTATGGTTAATAATATGAGTTAGATTGATAATAGTGAGTGTACTAAGTATAGTAATTGTCGTTCTATCGACCATATTAACATAATATGGCTAATAATATGAGTTAGGCTGATAATAATGAGAGTAATAAGTATAGTAATTGTCGTTCGGTCGATCATATAAGCATAATATGGCTAATAATATGAATTAGATTGATAATAATAAGAGAAATGTATATAGTAATTGTCGTTCTATCGATCATATAAGCATAATATGGCTAATAATATGAGTTAGATTGATAATAATAAGAGTAAGGAGTATACTAATTGTAGTTCTATCGATCATATCTGCATAATATGGTTAATAATAAGAGTTAGATTGATAACAGTGAGTGTAATAAGTATAGTAATTGTCGTTCTATCGATCATATAAGCATAATATGGCTAATAATATGAGATAGATTGATAATAATAAGAGAAGTGAGTATAGTCATTCTCGTTCGATCGATCATATAAGCATAATATGGCTAATGATATAAGTTAGATTGATAATAATAAGAGTAATAGGTATAGTAATTATCGTTCTACCGATCATAAAAGCATAATCTGCCTAATAATATGAGTTAGATTGATAAATATAAGAGTAATAAGTATAGTAATTGTCGTCCTATCGATCATATAAGCATAATATGGCTAACAATATGAGTTAGATTGATAATAATAAGAGTAATGAGTATAGTAATTGTCGTTCTATCGATCATATTAGCATAATATGGTTAATAATATGAGCTAGATTGATAATAATAAGAGTAATGAGTATAGTAATTGTCGTTCTATCGATCATATTTGCATAATGTGGTTAATAATATGAGTTAGATTGATAACAGTGAGTGTAATAAGTATAGTAATTGTCTTTCTATCGATCATATAAGCATAATGTGGCTAATAATATGAGTTAGATTGATAATAATAAGAGAAATGAATATAGTAATTGTCGTTCTATCGATCATATAACCATAATATGGCTAATAATATGAGTTAGATTGATAATAATAAGAGTAATGAGTATAGTAATTGTCGTTCTATCGATCGTATTTGCATAATATGGTTAATAATATGAGTTAGATTGATAACAGTGAGTGTAATAAGTATAGTAATTGTCGTTCTGTCGATCATATAAGCATAATATAGCTAATAATATGAGTTAGATTGATAATAATAAGAGAAATGAATATAGTAATTGTCGTTCTATCGATCATATAAGCATAATATGGCTAATAATATGAGTTAGATTGATAATAATAAGAGAAGTGAGTATAGTCATTTTCGTTCGATCGATCATATAAGCATAATATGGCTAATGATATAAGTTAGATTGATAATAATAAGAGTAATAGGTATAGTAATTATCGTTCTACCGGTCATAAAAGCATAATCTGCCTAATAATATGAGTTAGATTGATAAATATAAGAGCAATAAGTACAGTAATTGTCGTCCTATCGATCATATAAGCATAATATGGCTAACAATATGAGTTAGATTGATAATAATAAGAGTAATGAGTATAGTAATTGTCGTTCTATCGATCATATTTGCATAATGTATTTAATAATATGAGCTAGATTGATAACAGTGAGTGTAATAAGTATAGTAATTGTCTTTCTATCGATCATATAAGCATAATGTGGCTAATAATATGAGTTAGATTGATAATAATAAGAGAAATGAACATAGTAAGTGTCGTTCTATCGATCATATAAGCATAATATGGCTAATAATATGAGTTAGGCTGATAATAATAAGAGTAATGAGTATAGTAATTGTCGTTCTATCGATCGTATTTGCATAATGTGGTTAATAATATGAGTTAGATTGATAACAGTGAGTGTAATAAGTATAGTAATTGTCGTTCTGTCGATCATATTAACATAATATGGCTAACAATATGAGTTAGGCTGATAATAATGAGAGTAATAAGTATAGTAATTGTCGTTCTGTCGATCATATAAGCATAATATGGCTAATAATATGAATTAGATTGATAATAATAAGAGAAATGAATATAGTAATTGTCGTTCTATCGATCATATAAGCATAATATGGCTAATAATAAGAGTTCGATTCATAACAGTGAGTGTAATAAGTATAGTAATTGTCGTTCTATCGATCATATAAGCATAATATGGCTAATAATATGAGTTAGATTGATAATAATAAGAGAAGTGAGTATAGTCATTTTCGTTCGATCGATCATATAAGCATAATATGGCTAATGATATAAGTTAGATTGATAATAATAAGAGTAATAGGTATAGTAATTATCGTTCTACCGGTCATAAAAGCATAATCTGCCTAATAATATGAGTTAGATTGATAAATATAAGAGCAATAAGTATAGTAATTGTCGTCCTATCGATCATATAAGCATAATATGGCTAACAATATGAGTTAGATTGATAATAATAAGAGTAATGAGTATAGTAATTGTCGTTCTATCGATCATTTAAGCATAATATGGTTAATAATATGAGCTAGATTGATAATAATAAGAGTAATGAGTATAGTAATTGTCGTTCTATCGATCATATTTGCATAATGTGGTTAATAATATGAGTTAGATTGATAACAGTGAGTGTAATAAGTATAGTAATTGTCTTTCTATCGATCATATAAGCATAATGTGGCTAATAATATGAGTTAGATTGATAATAATAAGAGAAATGAATATAGTAATTGTCGTTCTATCGATCATATAACCATAATATGGCTAATAATATGAGTTAGATTGATAATAATAAGAGTAGTAAGTGCAGTAAATGTCGTGCTATCGATCATATCTGCATAATATGGTTAATAATATGAGTTAGATTGATAATAGTGAGTGTAATATGTATAGTAATTGTCGTTCTATCGATCATATTAGCATAATATGGTTAATAATATGAGTTAGATTCATAATAATAAGAGTAATAAGTATAGTAATTGTCGTTCTATCGATCACATAAGCATAATATGGCTAATAATATGAGTTAGATTGATAATAGTGAGTGTAATAAGTATAGTAATTGTCGTTCTATCGATCATATTAGCATAATATGGCTTATAGTATGAGTTAGGCTGATAATAATAAGAGTAATGAGTGTAGTAATTGTCGTTCTATCGATCATATTTGCATAATGTGGTTAATAATATGAGTTAGATTGATAACAGTGAGTGTAATAAGTATAGTAATTGTCTTTCTATCGAACATATAAGCATAATATGGCTAATAATATGAGCTAGATTGATAATAATAAGAGAAATGAATATAGTCATTGTCGTTCTATCGATCATATAAGCATAATATGGCTAATAATGTGAGTTAGATTGATCATAATAAGAGTAAGGAGCATACTAATTGTAGATCTATCGATCATGTCTGCATAATATGGTTAATAATATGAGTTAGATTGATAACAATAAGAGTAATAAGTATAGTAAATGTCGTGCTATCGATCATATCTGCATAGTATGGTTAATAATATGAGTTAGATTAATAATAGTGAGTGTACTAAGTATAGTAATTGTCGTTCTATCGACCATATTAACATAATATGGCTAATAATATGAGTTAGGCTGATAATAATGAGAGTAATAAGTATAGTAATTGTCGTTCGGTCGATCATATAAGCATAATATGGCTAATAATATGAATTAGATTGATAATAATAAGAGAAATGAATATAGTAATTGTCGTTCTATCGATCATATAAGCATAATATGGCTAATAATATGAGTTAGATTGATAATAATAAGAGTAAGGAGTATACTAATTGTAGTTCTATCGATCATATCTGCATAATATGGTTAATAATAAGAGTTAGATTGATAACAGTGAGTGTAATAAGTATAGTAATTGTCGTTCTATCGATCATATAAGCATAATATGGCTAATAATATGAGATAGATTGATAATAATAAGAGAAGTGAGTATAGTCATTTTCGTTCGATCGATCATATAAGCATAATATGGCTAATGATATAAGTTAGATTGATAATAATAAGAGTAATAGGTATAGTAATTATCTTTCTACCGATCATAAAAGCATAATCTGCCTAATAATATGAGTTAGATTGATAAATATAAGAGTAATAAGTATAGTAATTGTCGTCCTATCGATCATATAAGCATAATATGGCTAACAATATGAGTTAGATTGATAATAATAAGAGTAATGAGTATAGTAATTGTCGTTCTATCGATCATATTAGCATAATATGGTTAATAATATGAGCTAGATTGATAATAATAAGAGTAATGAGTATAGTAATTGTCGTTCTATCGATCATATTTGCATAATGTGGTTAATAATATGAGTTAGATTGATAACAGTGAGTGTAATAAGTATAGTAATTGTCTTTCTATCGATCATATAAGCATAATGTGGCTAATAATATGAGTCAGATTGATAATAATAAGAGAAATGAATATAGTAATTGTCGTTCTATCGATCATATAACCATAATATGGCTAATAATATGAGTTAGATTGATAATAATAAGAGTAATGAGTATAGTAATTGTCGTTCTATCGATCGTATTTGCATAATATGGTTAATAATATGAGTTAGATTGATAACAGTGAGTGTAATAAGTATAGTAATTGTCGTTCTGTCGATCATATAAGCATAATATAGCTAATAATATGAGTTAGATTGATAATAATAAGAGAAATGAATATAGTAATTGTCGTTCTATCGATCATATAAGCATAATATGGCTAATAATATGAGTTAGATTGATAATAATAAGAGTAATGAGTATAGTAATTGTCGTTCTATCGTTCATATAAGCATAATATGGCTAATAATATGAGTTAGGCTGATAATAATAAGAGTAATGAGTATAGTAATTGTCGTTCTATCGATCGTATTTGCATAATATGGTTAATAATATGAGCTAGATTGATAATAATAAGAGTAATGAGTATAGTAATTGTCGTTCTATCGATCGTATTTGCATAATATGGTTAATAATATGAGTTAGATTGATAATAGTGAGTGTAATAAGTATAGTAATTGTCGTTCTGTCGATCATATTAGCATAATATGGCAAATAATATGAGTTAGATTGATAATAATAAGAGTAATAAGTATAGTGTTTGTCGTTCTATCGATCATATAAGCATAATATGGATAAAAATACGAGTTAGATTGCTAATAATAAGAGTAATAAGTATAGTAATTGTCGTTCCATCGATCATTTAAGCATAATATGGCTAATAATATGAGTCAGATTGATAATAATAACAGTAATAAGTATAGTAATTGTCGTTCTATCGATAATATAAGCATAATATGGCTAATAATATGATTGAGATTGATAATAATAAGAGTAATAAGTACAGTAATTGTCGTTCTATCGATCATATAAGCATAATATGGCTAATAATACGAGTTAGATTGCTAATAATAAGAGTAATAAGTATAGTAATTGTCGTTCTATCGATCATTTAAGCATAATATGGCTAATAATATGAGTTAGATTAATAATAATAACAGTAATAAGTATAGTAATTGTCGTTCTATCGATAATATAAGCATAATATGGCTAATAATATGAGTTAGATTGATAATAATAAGAGTAATGAGTATAGTAATTGTAGTTCTATCGATCATTTAAGCATAATATGGCTAATAATATGAGTTAGATTAATAATAATAAGAGTAATGGGTATAGTGATTGTAGTTCTATCGATCATATCTGCATAATATGGTTAATAATATGAGTTAGATTGATAATAATAAGAGTAATAAGTATAGTATTTGTCGTTCTATCGATCATATAAGCATAATATGGCTAATAATATGAGTTAGATTGATAATAATAAGAGTAATAAGTATAGTAATTGTCGATCCATCGATCATTTAAGCATAATATGGCTAATAATATGAGTCAGATTGATAATAATAACAGTAATAAGTATAGTAATTGTCGTTCTATCGATAATATAAGCATAATATGGCTAATAATATGAGTTAGATTGATAATACTAAGAGTAGTGAGTATAGTAATTCTCGTTCTATCGATCATATAAGCATAATATGGCTAATAATATGATTGAGATTGATAATAATAAGAGTAATAAGTACAGTAATTGTCGTTCTATCGATCATATAAGCATAATAAGGCTAATAATATGAGTTAGAGTGATAATACTAAGAGTAGTGAGTATAGTAATTCTCATTCTATCGATCATATAATCATAATATGGCTAACAATATGAGTTAGATTGATAATACTAAGAGTAGTGAGTATAGTAATTCTCGTTCTATCGATCATATAAGCATAATATGGCTAATAATATGATTGAGATTGATAATAATAAGAGTAATAAGTACAGTAATTGTCGTTCTATCGATCATATAAGCATAATAAGGCTAATAATATGAGTTAGAGTGTTAATACTAAGAGTAGTGAGTATAGTAATTCTCATTCTATTGATCATATCTGCATAATATGGCTAATAATATGAGTTAGATTGATAATAATAACAGTAATAAGTATAGTAATTGTCGTTCTATCGATAATATAAGCATAATATGGCTAATAATATGAGTTAGATTGATAATACTAAGAGTAGTGAGTATAGTAATTGTCGTTCTATCGATCATATAAGCATAATATGGCTAATAATATGAGTTAGATTGATAATAATAAGAGTAATGAGTATAGTAATTGTAGTTCTATCGATCATATCTGCATAATATGGTTAATAATATGTGTTAGAATGATAATAATAAGAGTAATAAGTATAGTAATTGTCGTTCTATCGATCATATCTGCATAATATGGTTAATAATATGAGTTAGATTGATAATAATAAGAGTAATAAGTATAGTAATTGTCGTCATATCGATCATATAAGCATAATATGGCTAATAGCATGAGTTAGATTGATAATAATAAGAGTAATGAGAATAGTAATTGTCGTTCTATCGATCATATAAGCATAATATGGCTAATAATATGAGTTAGATTGATAATAATAAGAGTAATGAGTATAGTAATTGTCGTTCTATCGATCATATTTGCATAATGTGGTTAATAATATGAGTTAGATTGATAACAGTGAGTGTAATAAGTATAGTAATTGTCGTTCTATCGATCATATAAGCATAATATGGCTAATAATATGAGTTAGATTGATAATAATAAGAGAAGTGAGTATAGTCATTTTCGTTCGATCGATCATATAAGCATAATATGGCTAATGATATAAGTTAGATTGATAATAATAAGAGTAATAGGTATAGTAATTATCGTTCTACCGGTCATAAAAGCATAATCTGCCTAATAATATGAGTTAGATTGATAAATATAAGAGCAATAAGTACAGTAATTGTCGTCCTATCGATCATATAAGCATAATATGGCTAACAATATGAGTTAGATTGATAATAATAAGAGTAATGAGTATAGTAATTGTCGTTCTATCGATCATATTTGCATAATGTATTTAATAATATGAGCTAGATTGATAACAGTGAGTGTAATAAGTATAGTAATTGTCTTTCTATCGATCATATAAGCATAATGTGGCTAATAATATGAGTTAGATTGATAATAATAAGAGAAATGAACATAGTAAGTGTCGTTCTATCGATCATATAAGCATAATATGGCTAATAATATGAGTTAGGCTGATAATAATAAGAGTAATGAGTATAGTAATTGTCGTTCTATCGATCGTATTTGCATAATGTGGTTAATAATATGAGTTAGATTGATAACAGTGAGTGTAATAAGTATAGTAATTGTCGTTCTGTCGATCATATTAACATAATATGGCTAACAATATGAGTTAGGCTGATAATAATGAGAGTAATAAGTATAGTAATTGTCGTTCTGTCGATCATATAAGCATAATATGGCTAATAATATGAATTAGATTGATAATAATAAGAGAAATGAATATAGTAATTGTCGTTCTATCGATCATATAAGCATAATATGGCTAATAATAAGAGTTCGATTCATAACAGTGAGTGTAATAAGTATAGTAATTGTCGTTCTATCGATCATATAAGCATAATATGGCTAATAATATGAGTTAGATTGATAATAATAAGAGAAGTGAGTATAGTCATTTTCGTTCGATCGATCATATAAGCATAATATGGCTAATGATATAAGTTAGATTGATAATAATAAGAGTAATAGGTATAGTAATTATCGTTCTACCGGTCATAAAAGCATAATCTGCCTAATAATATGAGTTAGATTGATAAATATAAGAGCAATAAGTATAGTAATTGTCGTCCTATCGATCATATAAGCATAATATGGCTAACAATATGAGTTAGATTGATAATAATAAGAGTAATGAGTATAGTAATTGTCGTTCTATCGATCATATTAGCATAATATGGTTAATAATATGAGCTAGATTGATAATAATAAGAGTAATGAGTATAGTAATTGTCGTTCTATCGATCATATTTGCATAATGTGGTTAATAATATGAGTTAGATTGATAACAGTGAGTGTAATAAGTATAGTAATTGTCTTTCTATCGATCATATAAGCATAATGTGGCTAATAATATGAGTTAGATTGATAATAATAAGAGAAATGAATATAGTAATTGTCGTTCTATCGATCATATAACCATAATATGGCTAATAATATGAGTTAGATTGATAATAATAAGAGTAGTAAGTGCAGTAAATGTCGTGCTATCGATCATATCTGCATAATATGGTTAATAATATGAGTTAGATTGATAATAGTGAGTGTAATATGTATAGTAATTGTCGTTCTATCGATCATATTAGCATAATATGGTTAATAATATGAGTTAGATTCATAATAATAAGAGTAATAAGTATAGTAATTGTCGTTCTATCGATCACATAAGCATAATATGGCTAATAATATGAGTTAGATTGATAATAGTGAGTGTAATAAGTATAGTAATTGTCGTTCTATCGATCATATTAGCATAATATGGCTTATAGTATGAGTTAGGCTGATAATAATAAGAGTAATGAGTGTAGTAATTGTCGTTCTATCGATCATATTTGCATAATGTGGTTAATAATATGAGTTAGATTGATAACAGTGAGTGTAATAAGTATAGTAATTGTCTTTCTATCGAACATATAAGCATAATATGGCTAATAATATGAGCTAGATTGATAATAATAAGAGAAATGAATATAGTCATTGCCGTTCTATCGATCATATAAGCATAATATGGCTAATAATGTGAGTTAGATTGATCATAATAAGAGTAAGGAGCATACTAATTGTAGATCTATCGATCATGTCTGCATAATATGGTTAATAATATGAGTTAGATTGATAACAATAAGAGTAATAAGTATAGTAAATGTCGTGCTATCGATCATATCTGCATAGTATGGTTAATAATATGAGTTAGATTAATAATAGTGAGTGTACTAAGTATAGTAATTGTCGTTCTATCGACCATATTAACATAATATGGCTAATAATATGAGTTAGGCTGATAATAATGAGAGTAATAAGTATAGTAATTGTCGTTCGGTCGATCATATAAGCATAATATGGCTAATAATATGAATTAGATTGATAATAATAAGAGAAATGAATATAGTAATTGTCGTTCTATCGATCATATAAGCATAATATGGCTAATAATATGAGTTAGATTGATAATAATAAGAGTAAGGAGTATACTAATTGTAGTTCTATCGATCATATCTGCATAATATGGTTAATAATAAGAGTTAGATTGATAACAGTGAGTGTAATAAGTATAGTAATTGTCGTTCTATCGATCATATGAGCATAATATGGCTAATAATATGAGATAGATTGATAATAATAAGAGAAGTGAGTATAGTCATTTTCGTTCGATCGATCATATAAGCATAATATGGCTAATGATATAAGTTAGATTGATAATAATAAGAGTAATAGGTATAGTAATTATCTTTCTACCGATCATAAAAGCATAATCTGCCTAATAATATGAGTTAGATTGATAAATATAAGAGTAATAAGTATAGTAATTGTCGTCCTATCGATCATATAAGCATAATATGGCTAACAATATGAGTTAGATTGATAATAATAAGAGTAATGAGTATAGTAATTGTCGTTCTATCGATCATATTAGCATAATATGGTTAATAATATGAGCTAGATTGATAATAATAAGAGTAATGAGTATAGTAATTGTCGTTCTATCGATCATATTTGCATAATGTGGTTAATAATATGAGTTAGATTGATAACAGTGAGTGTAATAAGTATAGTAATTGTCTTTCTATCGATCATATAAGCATAATGTGGCTAATAATATGAGTCAGATTGATAATAATAAGAGAAATGAATATAGTAATTGTCGTTCTATCGATCATATAACCATAATATGGCTAATAATATGAGTTAGATTGATAATAATAAGAGTAATGAGTATAGTAATTGTCGTTCTATCGATCGTATTTGCATAATATGGTTAATAATATGAGTTAGATTGATAACAGTGAGTGTAATAAGTATAGTAATTGTCGTTCTGTCGATCATATAAGCATAATATAGCTAATAATATGAGTTAGATTGATAATAATAAGAGAAATGAATATAGTAATTGTCGTTCTATCGATCATATAAGCATAATATGGCTAATAATATGAGTTAGATTGATAATAATAAGAGTAATGAGTATAGTAATTGTCGTTCTATCGTTCATATAAGCATAATATGGCTAATAATATGAGTTAGGCTGATAATAATAAGAGTAATGAGTATAGTAATTGTCGTTCTATCGATCGTATTTGCATAATATGGTTAATAATATGAGCTAGATTGATAATAATAAGAGTAATGAGTATAGTAATTGTCGTTCTATCGATCGTATTTGCATAATATGGTTAATAATATGAGTTAGATTGATAATAGTGAGTGTAATAAGTATAGTAATTGTCGTTCTGTCGATCATATTAGCATAATATGGCAAATAATATGAGTTAGATTGATAATAATAAGAGTAATAAGTATAGTGTTTGTCGTTCTATCGATCATATAAGCATAATATGGATAAAAATACGAGTTAGATTGCTAATAATAAGAGTAATAAGTATAGTAATTGTCGTTCCATCGATCATTTAAGCATAATATGGCTAATAATATGAGTCAGATTGATAATAATAACAGTAATAAGTATAGTAATTGTCGTTCTATCGATAATATAAGCATAATATGGCTAATAATATGATTGAGATTGATAATAATAAGAGTAATAAGTACAGTAATTGTCGTTCTATCGATCATATAAGCATAATATGGCTAATAATACGAGTTAGATTGCTAATAATAAGAGTAATAAGTATAGTAATTGTCGTTCTATCGATCATTTAAGCATAATATGGCTAATAATATGAGTTAGATTAATAATAATAACAGTAATAAGTATAGTAATTGTCGTTCTATCGATAATATAAGCATAATATGGCTAATAATATGAGTTAGATTGATAATAATAAGAGTAATGAGTATAGTAATTGTAGTTCTATCGATCATTTAAGCATAATATGGCTAATAATATGAGTTAGATTAATAATAATAAGAGTAATGGGTATAGTGATTGTAGTTCTATCGATCATATCTGCATAATATGGTTAATAATATGAGTTAGATTGATAATAATAAGAGTAATAAGTATAGTATTTGTCGTTCTATCGATCATATAAGCATAATATGGCTAATAATATGAGTTAGATTGATAATAATAAGAGTAATAAGTATAGTAATTGTCGATCCATCGATCATTTAAGCATAATATGGCTAATAATATGAGTCAGATTGATAATAATAACAGTAATAAGTATAGTAATTGTCGTTCTATCGATAATATAAGCATAATATGGCTAATAATATGAGTTAGATTGATAATACTAAGAGTAGTGAGTATAGTAATTCTCGTTCTATCGATCATATAAGCATAATATGGCTAATAATATGATTGAGATTGATAATAATAAGAGTAATAAGTACAGTAATTGTCGTTCTATCGATCATATAAGCATAATAAGGCTAATAATATGAGTTAGAGTGATAATACTAAGAGTAGTGAGTATAGTAATTCTCATTCTATCGATCATATAATCATAATATGGCTAACAATATGAGTTAGATTGATAATACTAAGAGTAGTGAGTATAGTAATTCTCGTTCTATCGATCATATAAGCATAATATGGCTAATAATATGATTGAGATTGATAATAATAAGAGTAATAGGTACAGTAATTGTCGTTCTATCGATCATATAAGCATAATAAGGCTAATAATATGAGTTAGAGTGTTAATACTAAGAGTAGTGAGTATAGTAATTCTCATTCTATTGATCATATCTGCATAATATGGCTAATAATATGAGTTAGATTGATAATAATAACAGTAATAAGTATAGTAATTGTCGTTCTATCGATAATATAAGCATAATATGGCTAATAATATGAGTTAGATTGATAATACTAAGAGTAGTGAGTATAGTAATTGTCGTTCTATCGATCATATAAGCATAATATGGCTAATAATATGAGTTAGATTGATAATAATAAGAGTAATGAGTATAGTAATTGTAGTTCTATCGATCATATCTGCATAATATGGTTAATAATATGTGTTAGAATGATAATAATAAGAGTAATAAGTATAGTAATTGTCGTTCTATCGATCATATCTGCATAATATGGTTAATAATATGAGTTAGATTGATAATAATAAGAGTAATAAGTATAGTAATTGTCGTCATATCGATCATATAAGCATAATATGGCTAATAGCATGAGTTAGATTGATAATAATAAGAGTAATGAGAATAGTAATTGTCGTTCTATCGATCATATAAGCATAATATGGCTAATAATATGAGTTCGATTGATAATAGTGAGTGTAATAAATATAGTAATTGTCGTTCTATCGCTCATATAAGCACAATATGGCTAATAATATGAGTTAGATTGATAATAATAAGAGTAATAAGTATAGTAATTGTCGTTCTATCGATAATATAAGCATAATATGGCTAATAATATGAGTTAGATTGATAATACTAAGAGTAGTGAGTATAGTAATTCTCGTTCTATCGATCATATAAGCATAATATGGCTAATAATATGATTGAGATTGATAATAATAAGAGTAATAAGTACAGTAATTGTCGTTCTATCGATCATATAAGCATAATAAGGCTAATAATATGAGTTAGAGTGATAATACTAAGAGTAGTGAGTATAGTAATTCTCATTCTATCGATCATATAATCATAATATGGCTAACAATATGAGTTAGATTGATAATACTAAGAGTAGTGAGTATAGTAATTCTCGTTCTATCGATCATATAAGCATAATATGGCTAATAATATGATTGAGATTGATAATAATAAGTGTAATAAGTACAGTAATTGTCGTTCTATCGATCATATAAGCATAATAAGGCTAATAATATGAGTTAGAGTGTTAATACTAAGAGTAGTGAGTATAGTAATTCTCATTCTATCGATCATATCTGCATAATATGGTTAATAATATGAGTTAGATTGATAATAGTGAGTGTAATAAGTATAGTGAATGTCGTTCTATCGATCATACAAGCATAATATGGCTAATAATATGATTGAGATTGATAATAATAAGAGTAATAAGTACAGTAGTTGTCGTTCTATCGATCATATAAGCATAATAAGGCTAATAATATGAGTTAGAGTGATAATACTAAGAGTAGTGAGTATAGTAATTCTCATTCTATCGATCATATAAGCATAATATGGCTAATAATATGAGTTAGATTGATAATAATAACAGTAATAAGTATAGTAATTGTCGTTCTATCGATAATATAAGCATAATATGGCTAATAATATGAGTTAGATTGATAATACTAAGAGTAGTGAGTATAGTAATTGTCGTTCTATCGATCATATAAGCATAATATGGCTAATAATATGAGTTAGATTGATAATAATAAGAGTAATGAGTATAGTAATTGTAGTTCTATCGATCATATCTGCATAATATGGTTAATAATATGTGTTAGAATGATAATAATAAGAGTAATAAGTATAGTAATTGTCGTTCTATCGATCATATCTGCATAATATGGTTAATAATATGAGTTAGATTGATAATAATAAGAGTAATAAGTATAGTAATTGTCGTTATATCGATCATATTAGCATAATATGGTTAATAATATGAGCTAGATTGATAATAATAAGAGTAATGAGTATAGTAATTGTCGTTCTATCGTTCATATAAGCATAATATGGCTAATAATATGAGTTAGGCTGATAATAATAAGAGTAATGAGTATAGTAATTGTCGTTCTATCGATCGTATTTGCATAATATGGTTAATAATATGAGTTAGATTGATAACAGTGAGTGTAATAAGTATAGTAATTGTCGTTCTGTCGATCATATTAACATAATATGGCTAACAATATGAGTTAGGCTGATAATAATGAGAGTAATAAGTATAGTAATTGTCGTTCTGTCGATCATATAAGCATAATATGGCTAATAATATGAATTAGATTGATAATAATAAGAGAAATGAATATAGTAATTGTCGTTCTATCGATCATATAAGCATAATATGGCTAATAATAAGAGTTCGATTCATAACAGTGAGTGTAATAAGTATAGTAATTGTCGTTCTATCGATCATATAAGCATAATATGGCTCATAATAAGAGTTCGATTCATAACAGTGAGTGTAATAAGTATAGTAATTGTCGTTCTATCGATCATATAAGCATAATATGGCTAATAATATGAGTTAGATTGATAATAATAAGAGAAGTGAGTATAGTCATTTTCGTTCGATCGATCATATAAGCATAATATGGCTAATGATATAAGTTAGATTGATAATAATAAGAGTAATAGGTATAGTAATTATCGTTCTACCGGTCATAAAAGCATAATCTGCCTAATAATATGAGTTAGATTGATAAATATAAGAGCAATAAGTATAGTAATTGTCGTCCTATCGATCATATAAGCATAATATGGCTAACAATATGAGTTCGATTGATAATAATAAGAGTAATGAGTATAGTAATTGTCGTTCTATCGATCATATTATCATAATATGGTTAATAATATGAGCTAGATTGATAATAATAAGAGTAATGAGTATAGTAATTGTCGTTCTATCGATCATATTTGCATAATGTGGTTAATAATATGAGTTAGATTGATAACAGTGAGTGTAATAAGTATAGAAATTGTCTTTCTATCGATCATATAAGCATAATGTGGCTAATAATATGAGTTAGATTGATAATAATAAGAGAAATGAATATAGTAATTGTCGTTCTATCGATCATATAACCATAATATGGCTAATAATATGAGTTAGATTGATAATAATAAGAGTAGTAAGTGTAGTAAATGTCGTGCTATCGATCATATCTGCATAATATGGTTAATAATATGAGTTAGATTGATAATAGTGAGTGTAATATGTATAGTAATTGTCGTTCTATCGATCATATTAGCATAATATGGTTAATAATATGAGTTAGATTCATAATAATAAGAGTAATAAGTATAGTAATTGTCGTTCTATCGATCACATAAGCATAATATGGCTAATAACATGAGTTAGATTGATAATAGTGAGTGTAATAAGTATAGTAATTGTCGTTCTATCGATCATATTAGCATAATATGGCTTATAATATGAGTTAGGCTGATAATAATAAGAGTAATGAGTATAGTAATTGTCGTTCTATCGATCATATTTGCATAATATTGTTAATAATATGAGTTAGATTGATAACAGTGAGTGTAATAAGTATAGTAATTGTCTTTCTATCGAACATATAAGCATAATATGGCTAATAATATGAGTTAGATTGATAATAATAAGAGAAATGAATATAGTAATTGTCGTTCTATCGATCATATAAGCATAATATGGCTAATAATATGAGTTAGATTGATAATAATAAGAGTAAGGAGCATACTAATTGTAGATCTATCGATCATGTCTGCATAATATGGTTAATAATATGAGTTAGATTGATAACAATAAGAGTAATAAGTATAGTAAATGTCGTGCTATCGATCATATCTGCATAGTATGGTTAATAATATGAGTTAGATTGATAATAGTGAGTGTACTAAGTATAGTAATTGTCGTTCTATCGACCATATTAACATAATATGGCTAATAATATGAGTTAGGCTGATAATAATGAGAGTAATAAGTATAGTAATTGTCGTTCTGTCGATCATATAAGCATAATATGGCTAATAATATGAATTAGATTGATAATAATAAGAGAAATGAATATAGTAATTGTCGTTCTATCGATCATATAAGCATAATATGACTAATAATAAGAGTTAGATTCATAACAGTGAGTGTAGTAAGTATAGTAATTGTCGTTCTATCGATCATATAAGCATAATATGGCTAATAATATGAGTTAGATTGATAATAATAAGAGAAGTGAGTATAGTCATTTTCGTTCGATCGATCATATAAGCATAATATGGCTAATGATATAAGTTAGATTGATAATAATAAGAGTAATAGGTATAGTAATTATCGTTCTACCGGTCATAAAAGCATAATCTGCCTAATAATATGAGTTAGATTGATAAATATAAGAGCAATAAGTACAGTAATTGTCGTCCTATCGATCATATAAGCATAATATGGCTAACAATATGAGTTAGATTGATAATAATAAGAGTAATGAGTATAGTAATTGTCGTTCTATCGATCATATTAGCATAATATGGTTAATAATATGAGCTAGATTGATAATAATAAGAGTAATGAGTATAGTAATTGTCGTTCTATCGATCATATTTGCATAATGTATTTAATAATATGAGCTAGATTGATAACAGTGAGTGTAATAAGTATAGTAATTGTCTTTCTATCGATCATATAAGCATAATGTGGCTAATAATATGAGTTAGATTGATAATAATAAGAGAAATGAACATAGTAATTGTCGTTCTATCGATCATATAACCATAATATGGCTAATAATATGAGTTAGATTGATAATAATAAGAGTAGTAAGTGTAGTAAATGTCGTGCTATCGATCATATCTGCATAATATGGTTAATAATATGAGTTAGATTGATAATAGTGAGTGTAATAAGTATAGTAATTGTCGTTCTATCGATCATATTAGCACAATATGGTTAATAATATGAGTTAGATTCATAATAATAAGAGTAATAAGTATAGTAATTGTCGTTCTATCGATCACATAAGCATAATATGGCTAATAATATGAGTTAGATTGATAACAGTGAGTGTAATAAGTATAGTAATTGTCGTTCTATCGATCATATTAGCATAATATGGCTTATAATATGAGTTAGATTGATAATAATAAGAGTAGTAAGTGTAGTAAATGTCGTGCTATCGATCATATCTGCATAATATGGTTAATAATAAGAGTTAGATTGATAACAGTGAGTGTAATAAGTATAGTAATTGTCGTTCTATCGATCATATTAGCATAATATGGTTAATAATATGAGCTAGATTGATAATAATAAGAGTAATGAGTATAGTAATTGTCGTTCTATCGTTCATATAAGCATAATATGGCTAATAATATGAGTTAGGCTGATAATAATAAGAGTAATGAGTATAGTAATTGTCGATCTATCGATCGTATTTGCATAATATGGTTAATAATATGAGTTAGATTGATAACAGTGAGTGTAATAAGTATAGTAATTGTCGTTCTGTCGATCATATTAACATAATATGGCTAACAATATGAGTTAGGCTGATAATAATGAGAGTAATAAGTATAGTAATTGTCGTTCTGTCGATCATATAAGCATAATATGGCTAATAATATGAATTAGATTGATAATAATAAGAGAAATGAATATAGTAATTGTCGTTCTATCGATCATATAAGCATAATATGGCTAATAATAAGAGTTCGATTCATAACAGTGAGTGTAATAAGTATAGTAATTGTCGTTCTATCGATCATATAAGCATAATATGGCTAATAATATGAGTTAGATTGATAATAATAAGAGAAGTGAGTATAGTCATTTTCGTTCGATCGATCATATAAGCATAATATGGCTAATGATATGAGTTAGATTGATAATAATAAGAGTAATGAGTATAGTAATTGTCGTTCTATCGATCATATTAGCATAATATGGTTAATAATATGAGCTAGATTGATAATAATAAGAGTAATGAGTATAGTAATTGTCGTTCTATCGATCATATTTGCATAATGTGGTTAATAATATGAGTTAGATTGATAACAGTGAGTGTAATAAGTATAGTAATTGTCTTTCTATCGATCATATAAGCATAATGTGGCTAATAATATGAGTTAGATTGATAATAATAAGAGAAATGAATATAATAATTGTCGTTCTATCGATCATATCACCATAATATGGCTAATAATATGAGTTAGATTGATAATAATAAGAGTAGTAAGTGCAGTAAATGTCGTGCTATCGATCATATCTGCATAATATGGTTAATAATATGAGTTAGATTGATAATAGTGAGTGTAATATGTATAGTAATTGTCGTTCTATCGATCATATTAGCATAATATGGTTAATAATATGAGTTAGATTCATAATAATAAGAGTAATAAGTATAGTAATTGTCGTTCTATCGATCACATAAGCATAATATGGCTAATAATATGAGTTAGATTGATAATAGTGAGTGTAATAAGTATAGTAATTGTCGTTCTATCGATCATATTAGCATAATATGGCTTATAGTATGAGTTAGGCTGATAATAATAAGAGTAATGAGTATAGTAATTGTCGTTCTATCGATCATATTTGCATAATGTGGTTAATAATATGAGTTAGATTGATAACAGTGAGTGTAATAAGTATAGTAATTGTCTTTCTATCGAACATATAAGCATAATATGGCTAATAATATGAGCTAGATTGATAATAATAAGAGAAATGAATATAGTCATTGTCGTTCTATCGATCATATAAGCATAATATGGCTAATAATGTGAGTTAGATTGATCATAATAAGAGTAAGGAGCATACTAATTGTAGATCTATCGATCATGTCTGCATAATATGGTTAATAATATGAGTTAGATTGATAACAATAAGAGTAATAAGTATAGTAAATGTCGTGCTATCGATCATATCTGCATAGTATGGTTAATAATATGAGTTAGATTGATAATAGTGAGTGTACTAAGTATAGTAATTGTCGTTCTATCGACCATATTAACATAATATGGCTAATAATATGAGTTAGGCTGATAATAATGAGAGTAATAAGTATAGTAATTGTCGTTCGGTCGATCATATAAGCATAATATGGCTAATAATATGAATTAGATTGATAATAATAAGAGAAATGAATATAGTAATTGTCGTTCTATCGATCATATAAGCATAATATGGCTAATAATATGAGTTAGATTGATAATAATAAGAGTAAGGAGTATACTAATTGTAGTTCTATCGATCATATCTGCATAATATGGTTAATAATAAGAGTTAGATTGATAACAGTGAGTGTAATAAGTATAGTAATTGTCGTTCTATCGATCATATAAGCATAATATGGCTAATAATATGAGATAGATTGATAATAATAAGAGAAGTGAGTATAGTCATTCTCGTTCGATCGATCATATAAGCATAATATGGCTAATGATATAAGTTAGATTGATAATAATAAGAGTAATAGGTATAGTAATTATCGTTCTACCGATCATAAAAGCATAATCTGCCTAATAATATGAGTTAGATTGATAAATATAAGAGTAATAAGTATAGTAATTGTCGTCCTATCGATCATATAAGCATAATATGGCTAACAATATGAGTTAGATTGATAATAATAAGAGTAATGAGTATAGTAATTGTCGTTCTATCGATCATATTAGCATAATATGGTTAATAATATGAGCTAGATTGATAATAATAAGAGAAATGAATATAGTAATTGTCGTTCTATCGATCATATAACCATAATATGGCTAATAATATGAGTTAGATTGATAATAATAAGAGTAATGAGTATAGTAATTGTCGTTCTATCGATCGTATTTGCATAATATGGTTAATAATATGAGTTAGATTGATAACAGTGAGTGTAATAAGTATAGTAATTGTCGTTCTGTCGATCATATAAGCATAATATAGCTAATAATATGAGTTAGATTGATAATAATAAGAGAAATGAATATAGTAATTGTCGTTCTATCGATCATATAAGCATAATATGGCTAATAATATGAGTTAGATTGATAATAATAAGAGTAATGAGTATAGTAATTGTCGTTCTATCGTTCATATAAGCATAATATGGCTACTAATATGAGTTAGGCTGATAATAATAAGAGTAATGAGTATAGTAATTGTCGTTCTATCGATCGTATTTGCATAATATGGTTAATAATATCAGTTAGATTGATAACAGTGAGTGTAATAAGTATAGTAATTGTCGTTCTGTCGATCATATAAGCATAATATGGCTAATAATATGAGTTAGGTTGATAATAATGAGAGTAATAAGTATAGTAATTGTCGTTCTATCGATCATATCTGCATAATATGGTTAATAATATGAGTTAGATTGATAATAATAAGAGTAATAAGTGTAGTAAGTGTCGTGCCATCGATCATATCTGCATAATATGATTAATAATATGAGTTAGATTCATAATAATAAGAGTAATAAGTATAGTAATTGTCGTTCTATCGATCACATAAGCATAATATGGCTAATAATATGAGTTAGATTGATAATAATAAGAGTAATGAGTATAGTAATTGTCGTTCTATCGATCATATTTGCATAATGTGGTTAATAATATGAGTTAGATTGATAACAGTGAGTGTAATAAGTATAGTAATTGTCGTTCTATCGATCATATAAGCATAATATGGCTAATAATATGAGTTAGATTGATAATAATAAGAGAAGTGAGTATAGTCATTTTCGTTCGATCGATCATATAAGCATAATATGGCTAATGATATAAGTTAGATTGATAATAATAAGAGTAATAGGTATAGTAATTATCGTTCTACCGGTCATAAAAGCATAATCTGCCTAATAATATGAGTTAGATTGATAAATATAAGAGCAATAAGTACAGTAATTGTCGTCCTATCGATCATATAAGCATAATATGGCTAACAATATGAGTTAGATTGATAATAATAAGAGTAATGAGTATAGTAATTGTCGTTCTATCGATCATATTTGCATAATGTATTTAATAATATGAGCTAGATTGATAACAGTGAGTGTAATAAGTATAGTAATTGTCTTTCTATCGATCATATAAGCATAATGTGGCTAATAATATGAGTTAGATTGATAATAATAAGAGAAATGAACATAGTAAGTGTCGTTCTATCGATCATATAACCATAATATGGCTAATAATATGAGTTAGATTGATAATAATAAGAGTAGTAAGTGTAGTAAATGTCGTGCTATCGATCATATCTGCATAATATGGTTAATAATATGAGTTAGATTGATAATAGTGAGTGTAATAAGTATAGTAATTGTCGTTCTATCGATCATATTAGCACAATATGGTTAATAATATGAGTTAGATTCATAATAATAAGAGTAATAAGTATAGTAATTGTCGTTCTATCGATCACATAAGCATAATATGGCTAATAATATGAGTTAGATTGATAATAGTGAGTGTAATAAGTATAGTAATTGTCGTTCTATCGATCATATTAGCATAATATGGCTTATAATATGAGTTAGATTGATAATAATAAGAGTAGTAAGTGTAGTAAATGTCGTGCTATCGATCATATCTGCATAATATGGTTAATAATAAGAGTTAGATTGATAACAGTGAGTGTAATAAGTATAGTAATTGTCGTTCTATCGATCATATTAGCATAATATGGTTAATAATATGAGCTAGATTGATAATAATAAGAGTAATGAGTATAGTAATTGTCGTTCTATCGTTCATATAAGCATAATATGGCTAATAATATGAGTTAGGCTGATAATAATAAGAGTAATGAGTATAGTAATTGTCGTTCTATCGATCGTATTTGCATAATATGGTTAATAATATGAGTTAGATTGATAACAGTGAGTGTAATAAGTATAGTAATTGTCGTTCTGTCGATCATATTAACATAATATGGCTAACAATATGAGTTAGGCTGATAATAATGAGAGTAATAAGTATAGTAATTGTCGTTCTGTCGATCATATGAGCATAATATGGCTAATAATATGAATTAGATTGATAATAATAAGAGAAATGAATATAGTAATTGTCGTTCTATCGATCATATAAGCATAATATGGCTAATAATAAGAGTTCGATTCATAACAGTGAGTGTAATAAGTATAGTAATTGTCGTTCTATCGATCATATAAGCATAATATGGCTAATAATATGAGTTAGATTGATAATAATAAGAGAAGTGAGTATAGTCATTTTCGTTCGATCGATCATATAAGCATAATATGGCTAATGATATAAGTTAGATTGATAATAATAAGAGTAATAGGTATAGTAATTATCGTTCTACCGGTCATAAAAGCATAATCTGCCTAATAATATGAGTTAGATTGATAAATATAAGAGCAATAAGTATAGTAATTGTCGTCCTATCGATCATATAAGCATAATATGGCTAACAATATGAGTTAGATTGATAATAATAAGAGTAATGAGTATAGTAATTGTCGTTCTATCGATCATATTAGCATAATATGGTTAATAATATGAGCTAGATTGATAATAATAAGAGTAATGAGTATAGTAATTGTCGTTCTATCGATCATATTTGCATAATGTGGTTAATAATATGAGTTAGATTGATAACAGTGAGTGTAATAAGTATAGTAATTGTCTTTCTATCGATCATATAAGCATAATGTGGCTAATAATATGAGTTAGATTGATTATAATAAGAGAAATGAATATAGTAATTGTCGTTCTATCGATCATATAACCATAATATGGCTAATAATATGAGTTAGATTGATAATAATAAGAGTAGTAAGTGCAGTAAATGTCGTGCTATCGATCATATCTGCATAATATGGTTAATAATATGAGTTAGATTGATAATAGTGAGTGTAATATGTATAGTAATTGTCGTTCTATCGATCATATTAGCATAATATGGTTAATAATATGAGTTAGATTCATAATAATAAGAGTAATAAGTATAGTAATTGTCGTTCTATCGATCACATAAGCATAATATGGCTAATAATATGAGTTAGATTGATAATAGTGAGTGTAATAAGTATAGTAATTGTCGTTCTATCGATCATATTAGCATAATATGGCTTATAGTATGAGTTAGGCTGATAATAATAAGAGTAATGAGTATAGTAATTGTCGTTCTATCGATCATATTTGCATAATGTGGTTAATAATATGAGTTAGATTGATAACAGTGAGTGTAATAAGTATAGTAATTGTCTTTCTATCGAACATATAAGCATAATATGGCTAATAATATGAGCTAGATTGATAATAATAAGAGAAATGAATATAGTCATTGTCGTTCTATCGATCATATAAGCATAATATGGCTAATAATGTGAGTTAGATTGATCATAATAAGAGTAAGGAGCATACTAATTGTAGATCTATCGATCATGTCTGCATAATATGGTTAATAATATGAGTTAGATTGATAACAATAAGAGTAATAAGTATAGTAAATGTCGTGCTATCGATCATATCTGCATAGTATGGTTAATAATATGAGTTAGATTGATAATAGTGAGTGTACTAAGTATAGTAATTGTCGTTCTATCGACCATATTAACATAATATGGCTAATAATATGAGTTAGGCTGATAATAATGAGAGTAATAAGTATAGTAATTGTCGTTCGGTCGATCATATAAGCATAATATGGCTAATAATATGAATTAGATTGATAATAATAAGAGAAATGAATATAGTAATTGTCGTTCTATCGATCATATAAGCATAATATGGCTAATAATATGAGTTAGATTGATAATAATAAGAGTAAGGAGTATACTAATTGTAGTTCTATCGATCATATCTGCATAATATGGTTAATAATAAGAGTTAGATTCATAACAGTGAGTGTAGTAAGTATAGTAATTGTCGTTCTATCGATCATATAAGCATAATATGGCTAATAATATGAGTTAGATTGATAATAATAAGAGAAGTGAGTATAGTCATTTTCGTTCGATCGATCATATAAGCATAATATGGCTAATGATATAAGTTAGATTGATAATAATAAGAGTAATAGGTATAGTAATTATCGTTCTACCGGTCATAAAAGCATAATCTGCCTAAGAATATGAGTTAGATTGATAAATATAAGAGCAATAAGTACAGTAATTGTCGTCCTATCGATCACATAAGCATAATATGGCTAACAATATGAGTTAGATTGATAATAATAAGAGTAATGAGTATAGTAATTGTCGTTCTATCGATCATATTAGCATAATATGGTTAATAATATGAGCTAGATTGATAATAATAAGAGTAATGAGTATAGTAATTGTCGTTCTATCGATCATATTTGCATAATGTATTTAATAATATGAGCTAGATTGATAACAGTGAGTGTAATAAGTATAGTAATTGTCTTTCTATCGATCATATAAGCATAATGTGGCTAATAATATGAGTTAGATTGATAATAATAAGAGAAATGAACATAGTAATTGTCGTTCTATCGATCATATAACCATAATATGGCTAATAATATGAGTTAGATTGATAATAATAAGAGTAGTAAGTGTAGTAAATGTCGTGCTATCGATCATATCTGCATAATATGGTTAATAATATGAGTTAGATTGATAATAGTGAGTGTAATAAGTATAGTAATTGCCGTTCTATCGATCATATTAGCACAATATGGTTAATAATATGAGTTAGATTCATAATAATAAGAGTAATAAGTATAGTAATTGTCGTTCTATCGATCACATAAGCATAATATGGCTAATAATATGAGTTAGATTGATAATAGTGAGTGTAATAAGTATAGTAATTGTCGTTCTATCGATCATATTAGCATAATATGGCTTATAATATGAGTTAGATTGATAATAATAAGAGTAGTAAGTGTAGTAAATGTCGTGCTATCGATCATATCTGCATAATATGGTTAATAATAAGAGTTAGATTGATAACAGTGAGTGTAATAAGTATAGTAATTGTCGTTCTATCGATCATATTAGCATAATATGGTTAATAATATGAGCTAGATTGATAATAATAAGAGTAATGAGTATAGTAATTGTCGTTCTATCGTTCATATAAGCATAATATGGCTAATAATATGAGTTAGGCTGATAATAATAAGAGTAATGAGTATAGTAATTGTCGTTCTATCGATCGTATTTGCATAATATGGTTAATAATATGAGTTAGATTGATAACAGTGAGTGTAATAAGCATAGTAATTGTCGTTCTGTCGATCATATTAACATAATATGGCTAACAATATGAGTTAGGCTGATAATAATGAGAGTAATAAGTATAGTAATTGTCGTTCTGTCGATCATATAAGCATAATATGGCTAATAATATGAATTAGATTGATAATAATAAGAGAAATGAATATAGTAATTGTTGTTCTATCGATCATATTTGCATAATGTGGTTAATAATATGAGTTAGATTGATAATAATAAGAGTAGTAAGTGCAGTAAATGTCGTGCTATCGATCATATCTGCATAATATGGTTAATAATATGAGTTAGATTGATAATAGTGAGTGTAATATGTATAGTAATTGTCGTTCTATCGATCATATTAGCATAATATGGTTAATAATATGAGTTAGATTCATAATAATAAGAGTAATAAGTATAGTAATTGTCGTTCTATCGATCACATAAGCATAATATGGCTAATAATATGAGTTAGATTGATAATAGTGAGTGTAATAAGTATAGTAATTGTCGTTCTATCGATCATATTAGCATAATATGGCTTATAGTATGAGTTAGGCTGATAATAATAAGAGTAATGAGTATAGTAATTGTCGTTCTATCGATCATATTTGCATAATGTGGTTAATAATATGAGTTAGATTGATAACAGTGAGTGTAATAAGTATAGTAATTGTCTTTCTATCGAACATATAAGCATAATATGGCTAATAATATGAGCTAGATTGATAATAATAAGAGAAATGAATATAGTCATTGTCGTTCTATCGATCATATAAGCATAATATGGCTAATAATATGAGTTAGATTGATCATAATAAGAGTAAGGAGCATACTAATTGTAGATCTATCGATCATGTCTGCATAATATGGTTAATAATATGAGTTAGATTGATAACAATAAGAGTAATAAGTATAGTAAATGTCGTGCTATCGATCATATCTGCATAGTATGGTTAATAATATGAGTTAGATTGATAATAGTGAGTGTACTAAGTATAGTAATTGTCGTTCTATCGACCATATTAACATAATATGGCTAATAATATGAGTTAGGCTGATAATAGTGAGAGTAATAAGTATAGTAATTGTCGTTCGGTCGATCATATAAGCATAATATGGCTAATAATATGAATTAGATTGATAATAATAAGAGAAATGAATATAGTAATTGTCGTTCTATCGATCATATAAGCATAATATGGCTAATAATATGAGTTAGATTGATAATAATAAGAGTAAGGAGTATACTAATTGTAGTTCTATCGATCATATCTGCATAATATGGTTAATAATAAGAGTTAGATTGATATCAGTGAGTGTAATAAGTATAGTAATTGTCGTTCTATCGATTATATAAGCATAATATGGCTAATAATATGAGTTAGATTGATAATAATAAGAGAAGTGAATATAGTAATTGTCGTTCTATCGATCATATAACCATAATATGGCTAATAATATGAGTTAGATTGATAATAATAAGAGTAGTAAGTGTAGTAAATGTCGTGCTAGCGATCATATCTGCATAATATGGTTAATAATATGAGTTAGATTGATAATAGTGAGTGTAATAAGTATAGTAATTGTCGTTCTATCGATCATATTAGCATAATATGGTTAATAATATGAGTTAGATTCATAATAATAAGAGTAGTAAGTATAGTAATTGTCGTTCTATAGGTCACATAAGCATAATATGGCTAATAATATGAGTTAGATTGATAATAGTGAGTGTAATAAGTATAGTAATTGTCGTTCTATCGATCATATTAGCATAATATGGCTTATAATATGAGTTAGGCTGATAATAATAAGAGTAATGAGTATAGTAATTGTCGTTCTATCGATCATATTTTCATAATGTGGTTAATAATATGAGTTAGATTGATAACAGTGAGTGTAATAAGTATAGTAATTGTCTTTCTATCGAACATATAAGCATAATATGGCTAATAATATGAGTTAGATTGATAATAATAAGAGAAATGAATATAGTAATTGTCGTTCTATCGATCATATAAGCATAATATGGCTAATAATATGAGTTTGATTGATAATAATAAGAGTAAGGAGTATACTAATTGTAGATCTATCGATCATGTCTGCATAATATGGTTAATAATATGAGTTAGATTGATAACAATAAGAGTAATAAGTATAGTAATTGTCGTCCTATCGATCATATAAGCATAATATAGCTAACAATATGAGTTAGATTGATAATAATAAGAGTAATGAGTATAGTAATTGTCGTTCTATCGGTCATATTAGCATAATATCGTTAATAATATGAGCTAGATTGATAATAATAAGAGTAATGAGTATAGTAATTGTCGTTCTATCGATCATATTTGCATAATGTGGTTAATAATATGAGTTAGATTGATAACAGTGAGTGTAAAAAGTATAGTAATTGTCTTTCTATCGATCATATAAGCATAATGTGGCTAATAATATGAGTTAGATTGATAATAATAAGAGAAATGAATATAGTAATTGTCGTTCTATCGATCATATAACCATAATATGGCTAATAATATGAGTTAGATTGATAATAATAAGAGTAGTAAGTGTAGTAAATGTCGTGCTATCGATCATATCTGCATAATATGGTTAATAATATGAGTTAGATTGATAATAGTGAGTGTAATAAGTATAGTAATTGTCGTTCTATCGATCATATTAGCATAATATGGTTAATAATATGAGTTAGATTCATAATAATAAGAGTAATAAGTATAGTAATTGTCGTTCTATCGATCACATAAGCATAATATGGCAAATAATATGAGTTAGATTGATAATAGTGAGTGTAATAAGTATAGTAATTGTCGTTCTATCGATCATATTAGCATAATATGGCTTATAATATGAGTTAGGCTGATAATAATAAGAGTAATGAGTATAGTAATTGTCGTTCTATCGATCATATTTGCATAATGTGGTTAATAATATGAGTTAGATTGATAACAGTGAGTGTAATAAGTATAGTAATTGTCTTTCTATCGAACATATAAGCATAATATGGCTAATAATATGAGCTAGATTGATAATAATAAGAGTAATGAGTATAGTAATTGTCGTTCTATCGATCATATTTGCATAATGTGGTTAATAATATGAGTTAGATTGATCATAATAAGAGTAAGGAGCATACTAATTGTAGATCTATCGATCATGTCTGCATAATATGGTTAATAATATGAGTTAGATTGATAACAATAAGAGTAATAAGTATAGTAAATGTCGTGCTATCGATCATATCTGCATAGTATGGTTAATAATATGAGTTAGATTGATAATAGTGAGTGTACTAAGTATAGTAATTGTCGTTCTATCGACCATATTAACATAATATGGCTAATAATATGAGTTAGGCTGATAATAGTGAGAGTAATAAGTATAGTAATTGTCGTTCGGTCGATCATATAAGCATAATATGGCTAATAATATGAATTAGATTGATAATAATAAGAGAAATGAATATAGTAATTGTCGTTCTATCGATCATATAAGCATAATATGGCTAATAATATGAGTTAGATTGATAATAATAAGAGTAAGGAGTATACTAATTGTAGTTCTATCGATCATATCTGCATAATATGGTTAATAATAAGAGTTAGATTGATATCAGTGAGTGTAATAAGTATAGTAATTGTCGTTCTATCGATTATATAAGCATAATATGGCTAATAATATGAGTTAGATTGATAATAATAAGAGAAGTGAGTATAGTCATTTTCGTTCGATCGATCATATAAGCATAATATGGCTAATGATATAAGTTAGATTGATAATAATAAGAGTAATAGGTATAGTAATTATCGTTCTACCGATCATAAAAGCATAATCTGCCTAATAATATGAGTTAGATTGATAAATATAAGAGTAATAAGTATAGTAATTGTCGTCCTATCGATCATATAAGCATAATATGGCTAACAATATGAGTTAGATTGATAATAATAAGAGTAATGAGTATAGTAATTGTCGTTCTATCGATCATATTAGCATAATATGGTTAATAATATGAGCTAGATTGATAATAATAAGAGTAATGAGTATAGTAATTGTCGTTCTATCGATCATATTTGCATAATGTGGTTAATAATATGAGTTAGATTGATAACAGTGAGTGTAATAAGTATAGTAATTGTCTTTCTATCGATCATATAAGCATAATGTGGCTAATAATATGAGTTAAATTGATAATAATAAGAGAAATGAATATAGTAATTGTCGTTCTATCGATCATATAACCATAATATGGCTAATAATATGAGTTAGATTGATAATAATAAGAGTAGTAAGTGTAGTAAATGTCGTGCTAGCGATCATATCTGCATAATATGGTTAATAATATGAGTTAGATTGATAATAGTGAGTGTAATAAGTATAGTAATTGTCGTTCTATCGATCATATTAGCATAATATGGTTAATAATATGAGTTAGATTCATAATAATAAGAGTAGTAAGTATAGTAATTGTCGTTCTATAGGTCACATAAGCATAATATGGCTAATAATATGAGTTAGATTGATAATAGTGAGTGTAATAAGTATAGTAATTGTCGTTCTATCGATCATATTAGCATAATATGGCTTATAATATGAGTTAGGCTGATAATAATAAGAGTAATGAGTATAGTAATTGTCGTTCTATCGATCATATTTTCATAATGTGGTTAATAATATGAGTTAGATTGATAACAGTGAGTGTAATAAGTATAGTAATTGTCTTTCTATCGAACATATAAGCATAATATGGCTAATAATATGAGTTAGATTGATAATAATAAGAGAAATGAATATAGTAATTGTCGTTCTATCGATCATATAAGCATAATATGGCTAATAATATGAGTTAGATTGATAATAATAAGAGTAAGGAGTATACTAATTGTAGATCTATCGATCATGTCTGCATAATATGGTTAATAATATGAGTTAGATTGATAACAATAAGAGTAATAAGTATAGTAATTGTCGTCCTATCGATCATATAAGCATAATATAGCTAACAATATGAGTTAGATTGATAATAATAAGAGTAATGAGTATAGTAATTGTCGTTCTATCGATCATATTAGCATAATATCGTTAATAATATGAGCTAGATTGATAATAATAAGAGTAATGAGTATAGTAATTGTCGTTCTATCGATCATATTTGCATAATGTGGTTAATAATATGAGTTAGATTGATAACAGTGAGTGTAAAAAGTATAGTAATTGTCTTTCTATCGATCATATAAGCATAATGTGGCTAATAATATGAGTTAGATTGATAATAATAAGAGAAATGAATATAGTAATTGTCGTTCTATCGATCATATAACCATAATATGGCTAATAATATGAGTTAGATTGATAATAATAAGAGTAGTAAGTGTAGTAAATGTCGTGCTATCGATCATATCTGCATAATATGGTTAATAATATGAGTTAGATTGATAATAGTGAGTGTAATAAGTATAGTAATTGTCGTTCTATCGATCATATTAGCATAATATGGTTAATAATATGAGTTAGATTCATAATAATAAGAGTAATAAGTATAGTAATTGTCGTTCTATCGATCACATAAGCATAATATGGCTAATAATATGAGTTAGATTGATAATAGTGAGTGTAATAAGTATAGTAATTGTCGTTCTATCGATCATATTAGCATAATATGGCTTATAATATGAGTTAGGCTGATAATAATAAGAGTAATGAGTATAGTAATTGTCGTTCTATCGATCATATTTGCATAATGTGGTTAATAATATGAGTTAGATTGATAACAGTGAGTGTAATCAGTATAGTAATTGTCTTTCTATCGAACATATAAGCATAATATGGCTAATAATATGAGCTAGATTGATAATAATAAGAGTAATGAGTATAGTAATTGTCGTTCTATCGATCATATTTGCATAATGTGGTTAATAATATGAGTTAGATTGATAACAGTGAGTGTAATAAGTATAGTAATTGTCTTTCTATCGATCATATAAGCATAATGTGGCTAATAATATGAGTTAGATTGATAATAATAAGAGAAATGAATATAGTAATTGTCGTTCTATCGATCATATAACCATAATATGGCTAATAATATGAGTTAGATTGATAATAATAAGAGTAATGAGTATAGTAATTGTCGTTCTATCGATCGTATTTGCATAATGTGGTTAATAATATGAGTTAGATTGATAACAGTGAGTGTAATAAGTATAGTAATTGTCGTTCTGTCGATCATATAAGCATAATATGGCTAATAATATGAGTTAGATTGATAATAATAAGAGAAATGAATATAGTAATTGTCGTTCTATCGATCATATAAGCATAATATGGCTAATAATATGAGTTAGATTGATAATAATAAGAGAAATGAATATAGTAATTGTCGTTCTATCGATCATATAAGCATAATATGGCTAATAATATGAGTTAGATTGATAATAATAAGAGTAAGGAGTATACTAATTGTAGTTCTATCGATCATGTCTGCATAATATGGTTAATAATATGAGTTAGATTGATAACAATAAGAGTAATAAGTATAGTAAATGTCGTGCTATCGATCATATCTGCATAGTATGGTTAATAATATGAGTTAGATTGATAATAATAAGAGAAATGAATATAGTAATTGTCGTTCTATCGATCATATAAGCATAATATGGCTAATAATAAGAGTCAGATTCATAACAGTGATTGTAATAAGTATAGTAATTGTCGTTCTATCGATCATATAAGCATAATATGGCTAATAATATGAGTTAGATTGATAATAATAAGAGAAGTGAGTATAGTCATTTTCGTTCGATCGATCATATAAGCATAATATGGCTAATGATATAAGTTAGATTGATAATAATAAGAGTAATAGGTATAGTAATTATCGTTCTACCGATCATAAATGCATAATCTGCCTAATAATATGAGTTAGATTGATAAATATAAGAGCAATAAGTATAGTAATTGTCGTCCTATCGATCATATAAGCATAATATGGCTAACAATATGAGTTAGATTGATAATAATAAGAGTAATGAGTATAGTAATTGTCGTTCTATCGATCATATTAGCATAATATGGTTAATAATATGAGCTAGATTGATAATAATAAGAGTAATGAGTATAGTAATTGTCGTTCTGTCGATCATATAAGCATAATATGGCTAATAATATGAATTAGATTGATAATAATAAGAGAAATGAATATACTAATTGTCGTTCTATCGATCATATAAGCATAATATGGCTAATAATAAGAGTTCGATTCATAACAGTGAGTGTAATAAGTATAGTAATTGTCGTTCTATCGATCATATAACCATAATATGGCTAATAATATGAGTTAGATTGATAATAATAAAAGTAGTAAGTGTAGTAAATGTCGTGCTATCGATCATATCTGCATAATATGGTTAATAATATGAGTTAGATTGATAATAGTGAGTGTAATAAGTATAGTAATTGTCGTTCTATCGATCATATTAGCACAATATGGTTAATAATATGAGTTAGATTCATAATAATAAGAGTAATAAGTATAGTAATTGTCGTTCTATCGATCACATAAGCATAATATGGCTAATAATATGAGTTAGATTGATAATAGTGAGTGTAATAAGTATAGTAATTGTCGTTCTATCGATCATATTAGCATAATATGGCTTATAATATGAGTTAGATTGATAATAATAAGAGTAGTAAGTGTAGTAAATGTCGTGCTATCGATCATATCTGCGTAATATGGTTAATAATAAGAGTTAGATTGATAACAGTGAGTGTAATAAGTATAGTAATTGTCGTTCTATCGATCATATAAGCATAATATGGCTAATAAAATGAGTTAGGCTGATAATAATAAGAGTAATGAGTATAGTAATTGTCGTTCTATCGATCGTATTTGCATAATATGGTTAATAATATGAGTTAGATTGATAACAGTGAGTGTAATAAGTATAGTAATTGTCGTTCTGTCGATCATATAAGCATAATATGGCTAATAATATGAGTTAGGTTGATAATAATGAGAGTAATAAGTATAGTAATTGTCGTTCTATCGATCATATCTGCATAATATGGTTAATAATATGAGATAGATTGATAATGATAAGAGTAGTAAGTGTAGTAAATGTCGTGCTATCGATCATATCTGCATAATATGGTTAATAATATGAGTTAGATTGATAATAGTGAGTGTAATAAGTACAGTAATTGTCGTTCTATCGATCATATTAGCATAATATGGCTAATAATATGAGTTAGATTGATAATAATAAGAGAAGTGAGTATAGTCATTGTCGTTCGATCGATCATATAAGCATAATATGGCTAATGATATGAGTTAAATTGATAATAATAAGAGTAATAGGTATAATAATTATCGTTCTACCGATCATATAAGCATAATATGGCTTATAATATGAGTTAGATTGATAATAATAAGAGTAATAAGTATAGTAATTTTCGTCCTATCGATCATATAAGCATAATATGGCTAACAATATGAATTAGATTGATAATAATAAGAGTAATGAGTATAGTAATTGTCGTTCTATCGATTATATAAGCATAATATGGCTAATATTATGAGTTAGATTGATATTAATAAGAGTAATGGGTATACTAATTGTAGTTCTATCGATCATATCTGCATAATATGGTTAATAATATGAGTTAGATTGATAACAATAAGAGTAATAAGTATAGTAAATGTCGTGCCATCGATCATATCTGCATAATATGGTTAATAATATGAGTTAGATTCATAATAACAAGAGTAATAAGTATAGTAATTGTCGTTCTATCGATCATATGTGCATAATATGGTTAATGATATGAGTTAGATTGATAACAGTCAGTGTAAAAAGTATAGTAATTGTCGTTCTGTCGATCTCATAAGCATAATATGGCTAATAATCTGAGTTAGATTGATAATAGTAAGAGTAATAAGTGAAGTAAATGTCGTGCTATCGATCATATCTGCATAATATGGTTAATAATATGAGTTAGATTCATAATAATAAGAGTAATAAGTATAGTAGTTGTCGTTCTATCGATCACATAAGCATAATATGGCTAATAATATGAGTTAGATTGATAATAGTGAGTGTAATAAGTATAGTAATTGTCGTTGTATCGATCATATTAGCATAATATGGCTTATAATATGAGTTAGGCTGATAATAATAAGAGTAATTAGTATAGTAATTGTCGTTCTATCGATCATATAAGCATAATATGGCTAATAATATGAGTTAGATTGATAATAATAAGAGTAAGGAGTATACTAATTGTCGTTCTATCGATCATATAAGCATAATATGGCTAATAATATGAGTTAGATTGATAACAATAAGAGTAATAAGTATACTAATTGTAGTTCTATCGATCATGTCTGCATAATATGGTTAATAATATGAGTTAGATTGATAACAATAAGAGTAATAAGTATAGTAAATGTCGTGCTATCGATCATATCTGCATAGTATGGTTAATAATATGAGTTAGATTGATAATAGTGAGTGTACTAAGTATAGTAATTGTCGTTCTATCGATCATATTAGCATAATATGGCTAATAATATGAGTTAGGCTGATAATAATGAGAGTAATAACTATAGTAATTGTCGTTCTGTCGATCATATAAGCATAATATGGCTAATAATATGAATTAGATTGATAATAATAAGAGAAATGAATATAGTAATTGTCGTTCTATCGATCATATAAGCATAATATGGCTAATGATATGAGTTAGATTGATAATAATAAGAGTAAGGAGTATACTAATTGTAGTTCTATCGATCATATCTGCATAATATGGTTAATAATATGAGTTAGATTGATAATAGTGAGTGTAATAAGTATAGTAATTGTCGTTCTATCGATCATATTAGCATAATATGGTTAATAATATGAGCTAGATTGATAATAATAAGAGTAATGAGTATAGTAATTGTCGTTCTATCGTTCATATAAGCATAATATGGCTAATAATATGAGTTAGATTGATAATAGTGAGTGTAATAAGTATAGTAATTGTCGTTCTATCGATCATATTAGCATAATATGGTTAATAATATGAGCTAGATTGATAATAATAAGAGTAATAGGTATAGTAAATGTCGTGCCATCGATCATATCTGCATAATATGGTTAATAATATGAGTTAGATTGATAATAATAAGAGTAGTAAGTGTAGTAAATGTCGTGCTATCGATCATATCTGCATAATATGGTTAATAATATGAGTTAGATTCATAATAATAAGAGTAATAAGTATAGTAATTGTCGTTCTATCGATCACATAAGCATAATATGGCTAATAATATGAGTTAGATTGATAATAATAAGAGTAATGAGTATAGTAATTGTCGTTCTATCGATCATATAAGCATAATATGGCTAATAATATGAGTTAGATTGATAATAATAAGAGTAAGGAGTATACTAATTGTCGTTCTATCGATCATATAAGCATAATATGGCTAATAATATGAGTTAGATTGATAACAATAAGAGTAATAAGTATACTAATTGTAGTTCTATCGATCATGTCTGCATAATATGGTTAATAATATGAGTTAGATTGATAACAATAAGAGTAATAAGTATAGTAAATGTCGTGCTATCGATCATATCTGCATAGTATGGTTAATAATATGAGTTAGATTGATAATAGTGAGTGTACTAAGTATAGTAATTGTCGTTCTATTGATCATATTAGCATAATATGGCTAATAATATGAGTTAGGCTGATAATAATGAGAGTAATAAGTATAGTAATTGTCGTTCTGTCGATCATATAAGCATAATATGGCTAATAATATGAATTAGATTGATAATAATAAGAGAAATGAATATAGTAATTGTCGTTCTATCGATCATATAAGCATAATATGGCTAATGATATGAGTTAGATTGATAATAATAAGAGTAAGGAGTATACTAATTGTAGTTCTATCGATCATATCTGCATAATATGGTTAATAATATGAGTTAGATTGATAATAGTGAGTGTAATAAGTATAGTAATTGTCGTTCTATCGATCATATTAGCATAATATGGTTAATAATATGAGCTAGATTGATAATAATAAGAGTAATGAGTATAGTAATTGTCGTTCTATCGTTCATATAAGCATAATATGGCTAATAATATGAGTTAGATTGATAATAGTGAGTGTAATAAGTATAGTAATTGTCGTTCTATCGATCATATTAGCATAATATGGTTAATAATATGAGCTAGATTGATAATAATAAGAGTAATAGGTATAGTAAATGTCGTGCCATCGATCATATCTGCATAATATGGTTAATAATATGAGTTAGATTGATAATAATAAGAGTAGTAAGTGTAGTAAATGTCGTGCTATCGATCATATCTGCATAATATGGTTAATAATATGAGTTAGATTCATAATAATAAGAGTAATAAGTATAGTAATTGTCGTTCTATCGATCACATAAGCATAATATGGCTAATAATATGAGTTAGATTGATAATAATAAGAGTAATGAGTATAGTAATTGTCGTTCTATCGATCATATTTGCATAATGTGGTTAATAATATGCGTTAGGTTGATAACAGTGAGTGTAATAAGTATAGTAATTGTCTTTCTATCGATCATATAAGCATAATGTGGCTAATAATATGAGTTAGATTGATAATAATAAGAGAAATGAATATAGTAATTGTCGTTCTATCGATCATATAAGCATAATATGGCTAATAATATGAGTTGGGCTGATAATAATGAGAGTAATAAGTATAGTAATTGTCGTTCTGTCGATCATATAAGCATAATATGGCTAATAATATGAATTAGATTGATAATAATAAGAGAAATGAATATAGTAATTGTCGTTCTATCGATCATATAAGCATAATATGGCTAATAATAAGAGTTAGATTCATAACAGTGAGTGTAATAAGTATAGTAATTGTCGTTCTATCGATCATATAACCATAATATGGCTAATAATATGAGTTAGATTGATAATAATAAGAGAAGTGAGTATAGTCATTTTCGTTCGATCGATCATATAAGCATAATATGGCTAATGATATAAGTTAGATTGATAATAATAAGAGTAATAGGTATAGTAATTATCGTTCTACCGGTCATAAAAGCATAATCTGCCTAATAATATGAGTTAGATTGATAAATATAAGAGCAATAAGTATAGTAATTGTCGTCCTATCGATCCTATAAGCATAATATGGCTAACAATATGAGTTAGATTGATAATATTAAGAGTAATGAGTATAGTAATTGTCGTTCTATCGAAGATATTAGCATAATATGGTTAATAATATGAGCTAGATTGATAATAATAAGAGTAATGAGTATAGTAATTGTCGTTCTGTCGATCATATAAGCATAATATGGCTAATAATATGAATTAGATTGATAATAATAAGAGAAATGAATATAGTAATTGTCGTTCTATCGATCATATAAGCATAATATGGCTAATGATATGAGTTAGATTGATAATAATAAGAGTAAGGAGTATACTAATTGTAGTTCTATCGATCATATCTGCATAATATGGTTAATAATATGAGTTAGATTGATAATAGTGAGTGTAATAAGTATAGTAATTGTCGTTCTATCGATCATATTAGCATAATATGGTTAATAATATGAGCTAGATTGATAATAATAAGAGTAATGAGTATAGTAATTGTCGTTCTATCGTTCATATAAGCATAATATGGCTAATAATATGAGTTAGATTGATAATAGTGAGTGTAATAAGTATAGTAATTGTCGTTCTATCGATCATATTAGCATAATATGGTTAATAATATGAGCTAGATTGATAATAATAAGAGTAATAGGTATAGTAAATGTCGTGCCATCGATCATATCTGCATAATATGGTTAATAATATGAGTTAGATTGATAATAATAAGAGTAGTAAGTGTAGTAAATGTCGTGCTATCGATCATATCTGCATAATATGGTTAATAATATGAGTTAGATTCATAATAATAAGAGTAATAAGTATAGTAATTGTCGTTCTATCGATCACATAAGCATAATATGGCTAATAATATGAGTTAGATTGATAATAATAAGAGTAATGAGTATAGTAATTGTCGTTCTATCGATCATATTTGCATAATGTGGTTAATAATATGCGTTAGGTTGATAACAGTGAGTGTAATAAGTATAGTAATTGTCTTTCTATCGATCATATAAGCATAATGTGGCTAATAATATGAGTTAGATTGATAATAATAAGAGAAATGAATATAGTAATTGTCGTTCTATCGATCATATAAGCATAATATGGCTAATAATATGAGTTGGGCTGATAATAATGAGAGTAATAAGTATAGTAATTGTCGTTCTGTCGATCATATAAGCATAATATGGCTAATAATATGAATTAGATTGATAATAATAAGAGAAATGAATATAGTAATTGTCGTTCTATCGATCATATAAGCATAATATGGCTAATAATAAGAGTTAGATTCATAACGGTGAGTGTAATAAGTATAGTAATTGTCGTTCTATCGATCATATAACCATAATATGGCTAATAATATGAGTTAGATTGATAATAATAAGAGAAGTGAGTATAGTCATTTTCGTTCGATCGATCATATAAGCATAATATGGCTAATGATATAAGTTAGATTGATAATAATAAGAGTAATAGGTATAGTAATTATCGTTCTACCGGTCATAAAAGCATAATCTGCCTAATAATATGAGTTAGATTGATAAATATAAGAGCAATAAGTATAGTAATTGTCGTCCTATCGATCCTATAAGCATAATATGGCTAACAATATGAGTTAGATTGATAATATTAAGAGTAATGAGTATAGTAATTGTCGTTCTATCGAAGATATTAGCATAATATGGTTAATAATATGAGCTAGATTGATAATAATAAGAGTAATGAGTATAGTAATTGTCGTTCTATCGATCATATTTGCATAATGTGGTTAATAATATGAGCTAGATTGATAACAGTGAGTGTAATAAGTATAGTAATTGTCTTTCTATCGATCATATAAGCATAATGTGGCTAATAATATGAGTTAGATTGATAATAATAAGACAAATGAATATAGTAATTGTCGTTCTATCGATCATATAAGCATAATATGGCTAATAATATGAGTTAGATTGATAATAATAAGAGTAAGGAGCATACTAATTGTAGATCTATCGATCATGTCTGCATAATATGGTTAATAATATGTGTTAGATTGATAACAATAAGAGTAATAAGTATAGTAAATGTCGTGCTATCGATCATATCTGCATAGTATGGTTAATAATATGAGTTAGATTGATAATAGTGAGTGTACTAAGTATAGTAATTGTCGTTCTATCGACCATATTAACATAATATGGCTAATAATATGAGTTAGGCTGATAATAATGAGAGTAATAAGTATAGTAATTGTCGTTCTGTCGATCATATAAGCATAATATGGCTAATAATATGAATTAGATTGATAATAATAAGAGAAATGAATATAGTAATTGTCGTTCTATCGATCATATAAGCATAATATGGCCAATAATATGAGTTAGATTGCTAATAATAAGAGTATGGAGTATACTAATTGTAGTTCTATCGATCATATCTGCATAATATGGTTAATAATAAGAGTTAGATTGATAACAGTGAGTGTAATAAGTATAGTAATTGTCGTTCTATCGATCATGTAAGCATAATATGGCTAATAATATGAGTTAGATTGATAATAATAAGAGAAGTGAGTATAGTCATTTTCGTTCGATCGATCATATAAGCATAATATGGCTAATGATATAAGTTAGATTGATAATAATAAGAGTAATAGGTATAGTAATTATCGTTCTACCGATCATAAAAGCATAATCTGCCTAATAATATGAGTTAGATTGATAAATATAAGAGTAATAAGTATAGTAATTGTCGTCCTATCGATCATATAACCATAATATGGCTAATAATATGAGTTAGATTGATAATAGTGAGTGTAATAAGTATAGTAATTGTCGTTCTATCGATCATATTAGCATAATATGGCTTATAATATGAGTTAGGCTGATAATAATAAGAGTAATGAGTATAGTAATTGTCGTTCTATCGATCATATATGCATAATGTGGTTAATAATATGAGTTAGATTGATAACAGTGAGTGTAATAAGTATAGTAATTGTCTTTCTATCGAACATATAAGCATAATATGGCTAATAATATGAGTTAGATTGATAATAATAAGAGAAATGAATATAGTAATTGTCGTTCTATCGATCATATAAGCATAATATGGCTAATAATATGAGTTAGATTGATAATAATAAGAGTAAGGAGTATACTAATTGTAGTTCTATCGATCATGTCTGCATAATATGGTTAATAATATGAGTTAGATTGATAACAATAAGAGTAATAAGTATAGTAAATGTCGTGCTATCGATCATATCTGCATAGTATGGTTAATAATATGAGTTAGATTGATAATAGTGAGTGTACTAAGTATAGTAATTGTCGTTCTATCGATCACATAAGCATAATATGGCTAATAATATGAGTTAGATTGATAATAGAGAGTGTAGTAAGTATAGTAATTGTCGTTCTATCGATCATATTAGCATAATATGGTTAATAATATGAGCTAGATTGATAATAATAAGAGAAATGAATATAGTAATTGTCGTTCTATCGATCATATAACCATAATATGGCTAATAATATGAGTTAGATTGATAATAATAAGAGTAGTAAGTGTAGTAAATGTCGTGCTATCGATCATATCTGCATAATATGGTTAATAA
Source organism: Megachile rotundata (assembly GCF_050947335.1). NCBI lineage: Eukaryota > Metazoa > Arthropoda > Insecta > Hymenoptera > Megachilidae > Megachile > Megachile rotundata. Next base: position 21,536 of record NW_027473710.1, on the reverse strand, counting down.
TATGAGTTAGATTGATAATAGTGAGTGTAATATGTATAGTAATTGTCGTTCTATCGATCATATTAGCATAATATGGTTAATAATATGAGTTAGATTCATAATAATAAGAGTAATAAGTATAGTAATTGTCGTTCTATCGATCACATAAGCATAATATTGCTAATAATATGAGTTAGATTGATAACAGTGGGTGTAATAAGTATAGTAATTGTCTTTCTATCGAACATATAAGCATAATATGGCTAATAATATGAGTTAGATTGATAATAATAAGAGAAATGAATATAGTAATTGTCGTTCTATCGATCATATAAGCATAATATGGCTAATAATATGAGTTAGATTGATAATAATAAGAGTAAGGAGCATACTAATTGTAGATCTATCGATCATGTCTGCATAATATGGTTAATAATATGAGTTAGATTGATAACAGTGAGTGTAATAAGTATAGCAATTGTCGTTCTATCGATCATATAAGCATAATATGGCTAATAATATGAGTTAGATTGATAATAATAAGAGAAGTGAGTATAGTCATTTTCGTTCGATCGATCATATAAGCATCATATGGCTAATGATATAAGTTAGATTGATAATAATAAGAGTAATAGGTATAGTAATTATCGTTCTACCGATCATAAAAGCATAATCTGCCTAATAATATGAGTTAGATTGATAAATATAAGAGTAATAAGTATAGTAATTGTCGTCCTATCGATCATATAAGCATAATATGGCTAACAATATGAGTTAGATTGATAATAATAAGAGTAATGAGTATAGTAATTGTCGTTCTATCGATCATATTTGCATAATGCGGTTAATAATATGATTTAGATTGATAATAGTGAGTGTAATAAGTATAGTAATTGTCGTTCTATCGATCATATTAGCACAATATGGTTAATAATATGAGTTAGATTCATAATAATAAGAGTAATAAGTATAGTAATTGTCGTTCTATCGATCACATAAGCATAATATGGCTAATAATATGAGTTAGATTGATAACAATAAGAGTAATAAGTATAGTAAATGTCGTGCTATCGATCATATCTGCATAATATGGTTAATAATATGAGTTAGATTCATAATAATAAGAGTAATAAGTATAGTAATTGTCGTTCTGTCGATCATATAAGCATTATATGGCTAATAATATGAATTAGATTGATAATAATAAGAGAAATGAATATAGTAAGTGTCGTTCTATCGATCATATAAGCATAATATGGCTAATGATATGAGTTAGATTGATAATAATAAGAGTAAGGAGTATACTAATTGTAGTTCTATCGATCATATCTGCATAATATGGTTAATAATATGAGTTAGATTGATAATAGTGAGTGTAATAAGTATAGTAATTGTCGTTCTATCGATCATATTAGCATAATATGGTTAATAATATGAGCTAGATTGATAATAATAAGAGTAATAGGTATAGTAAATGTCGTGCTATCGATCATATCTGCATAATATGGTTAATAATATGAGTTAGATTGATATTAATAAGAGTAGTAAGTGTAGTAAATGTCGTGCTATCGATCATATCTGCATAATATGGTTAATAATATGAGTTAGATTCATAATAATAAGAGTAATAAGTATAGTAATTGTCGTTCTATCGATCACATAAGCATAATATGGCTAATAATATGAGTTAGATTGATAATAATAAGAGTAATGAGTATAGTAATTGTCGTTCTATCGATCATATTTTCATAATGTGGTTAATAATATAAGTTAGGTTGATAACAGTGAGTGTAATAAGTATAGTAATTGTCTTTCTATCGATCATATAAGCATAATGTGGCTAATAATATGAGTTAGATTGATAATAATAAGAGAAATGAATATAGTAATTGTCGTTCTATCGATCATATAACCATAATATGGCTAATAATATGAGTTAGATTGATAATAATAAGAGTAGTAAGTGTAGTAAATGTCGTGCTATCGATCATATCTGCATAATATGGTTAATAATATGAGTTAGATTGATAATAGTGAGTGTAATAAGTATAGTAATTGTCGTTCTATCGATCATATTAGCATAATATGGTTAATAATATGAGTTAGATTCATAATAATAAGAGTAATAAGTATAGTAATTGTCGTTCTATCGATCACATAAGCATAATATGGCTAATAATATGAGTTAGATTGATAATAGTGAGTGTAATAAGTATAGTAATTGTCGTTCTATCGATCATATTAGCATAATATGGCTTATAATATGAGTTAGGCTGATAATAATAAGAGTAATGAGTATAGTAATTGTCGTTCTATCGATCATATATGCATAATGTGGTTAATAATATGAGTTAGATTGATAACAGTGAGTGTAATAAGTATAGTAATTGTCTTTCGATCGAACATATAAGCATAATATGGCTAATAATATGAGTTAGATTGATAATAATAAGAGAAATGAATATAGTAATTGTCGTTCTATCGATCATATAAGCATAATATGGCTAATAATATGAGTTAGATTGATAATAATAAGAGTAAGGAGTATACTAATTGTAGTTCTATCGATCATGTCTGCATAATATGGTTAATAATATGAGTTAGATTGATAACAATAAGAGTAATAAGTATAGTAAATGTCGTGCTATCGATCATATCTGCATAGTATGGTTAATAATATGAGTTAGATTGATAATAGTGAGTGTACTAAGTATAGTAATTGTCGTTCTATCGATCATATTAACATAATATGGCTAATAATATGAGTTAGGCTGATAATAATGAGAGTAATAAGTATAGTAATTGTCGTTCTGTCGATCATATAAGCATAATATGGCTAATAATATGAATTAGATTGATAACAATAAGAGAAATGAATATAGTAATTGTCGTTCTATCGATCATATAAGCATAATATGGCTAATAATAAGAGTTAGATTCATAACAGTGAGTGTAATAAGTATAGTAATTGTCGTTCTATCGATCATATAAGCATAATATGGCTAATAATATGAGTTAGATTGATAATAATAAGAGAAGTGAGTATAGTCATTTTCGTTCGATCGATCATATAAGCATAATATGGCTAATGATATAAGTTAGATTGATAATAATAAGAGTAATAGGTATAGTAATTATCGTTCTACCGGTCATAAAAGCATAATCTGCCTAATAATATGAGTTAGATTGATAAATATAAGAGCAATAAGTATAGTAATTGTCGTCCTATCGATCCTATAAGCATAATATGGCTAACAATATGAGTTAGATTGATAATAATAAGTGTAATGAGTATAGTAATTGTCGTTCTATCGAAGATATTAGCATAATATGGTTAATAATATGAGCTAGATTGATAATAATAAGAGTAATGAGTATAGTAATTGTCGTTCTATCGATCATATTTGCATAATGTGGTTAATAATATGAGCTAGATTGATAACAGTGAGTGTAATAAGTATAGTAATTGTCTTTCTATCGAACATATAAGCATAATATGGTTAATAATATGAGTTAGATTCATAATAATAAGAGTAATAAGTATAGTAATTGTCGTTCTATCGATCACATAAGCATAATATGGCTAATAATATGAGTTAGATTGATAACAGTGAGTGTAATAAATATAGTAATTGTCGTTCTATCGATCATATTAGCATAATATGGTTAATAATATGAGTTAGGCTGATAATAATAAGAGTAATGAGTATAGTAATTGTCGTTCTATCGATCATATTTGCATAATGTGGTTAATAATATGAGTTAGATTGATAACAGTGAGTGTAATAAGTATAGTAATTGTCTTTCTATCGAACATATAAGCATAATATGGCTAATAATATGAGCTAGATTGATAATAATAAGAGTAATGAGTATAGTAATTGTCGTTCTATCGATCATATTTGCATAATGTGGTTAATAATATGAGTTAGATTGATAACAGTGAGTGTAATAAGTATAGTAATTGTCGTTGTATCGATCATATTAGTATAATATGGCTTATAATATGAGTTAGGCTGATAATAATAAGAGTAATGAGTATAGTAATTGTCGTTCTATCGATCATATAAGCATAATATGGCTAATAATATGAGTTAGATTCATAATAATAAGAGTAAGGAGTATACTAATTGTAGTTCTATCGATCATGTCTGCATAATATGGTTAATAATATGAGTTAGATTGATAACAATAAGAGTAATAAGTATAGTAAATGTCGTGCTATCGATCATATCTGCATAGTATGGTTAATAATATGAGTTAGATTGATAATAGTGAGTGTACTAAGTATAGTAATTGTCGTTCTATCGATCATATTAGCATAATATGGCTAATAATATGAGTTAGGCTGATAATAATGAGAGTAATAAGTATAGTAATTGTCGTTCTGTCGATCATATAAGCATAATATGGCTAATAATATGAATTAGATTGATAATAATAAGAGAAATGAATATAGTAAATGTCGTTCTATCGATCATATAAGCATAATATGGCTAATGATATGAGTTAGATTGATAATAATAAGAGTAAGGAGTATACTAATTGTAGTTCTATCGATCATATCTGCATAATATGGTTAATAATATGAGTTAGATTGATAATAGTGAGTGTAATAAGTATAGTAATTGTCGTTCTATCGATCATATTAGCATAATATGGTTAATAATATGAGCTAGATTGATAATAATAAGAGTAATGAGTATAGTAATTGTCGTTCTATCGTTCATATAAGCATAATATGGCTAATAATATGAGTTAGATTGATAATAGTGAGTGTAATAAGTATAGTAATTGTCGTTCTATCGATCATATTAGCATAATATTTTTAATAATATGAGCTAGATTGATAATAATAAGAGTAATAGGTATAGTAAGTGTCGTGCTATCGATCATATCTGCATAATATGGTTAATAATATGAGTTAGATTGATAATAATAAGAGTAGTAAGTGTAGTAAATGTCGTGCTATCGATCATATCCGCATAATATGGTTAATAATATGAGTAGGATTCATAATAATAAGAGTAATAAGTATAGTAATTGTCGTTCTATCGATCACATAAGCATAATATGGCTAATAATATGAGTTAGATTGATAATAGTGAGTGTAATAAGTATAGTAATTGTCGTTCTATCGATCATATTAGCATAATATGGCTTATAATATGAGTTAGGCTGATAATAATAAGAGTAATGAGTATAGTAATTGTCGTTCTATCGATCATATATGCATAATGTGGTTAATAATATGAGTTAGATTGATAACAGTGAGTGTAATAAGTATAGTAATTGTCTTTCGATCGAACATATAAGCATAATATGGCTAATAATATGAGTTAGATTGATAATAATAAGAGAAATGAATATAGTAATTGTCGTTCTATCGATCATATCAGCATAATATGGCTAATAATATGAGTTAGATTGATAATAATAAGAGTAAGGAGTATACTAATTGTAGTTCTATCGATCATGTCTGCATAATATGGTTAATAATATGAGTTAGATTGATAACAATAAGAGTAATAAGTATAGTAAATGTCGTGCTATCGATCATATCTGCATAGTATGGTTAATAATATGAGTTAGATTGATAATAGTGAGTGTACTAAGTATAGTAATTGTCGTTCTATCGATCATATTAACATAATATGGCTAATAATATGAGTTAGGCTGATAATAATGAGAGTAATAAGTATAGTAATTGTCGTTCTGTCGATCATATAAGCATAATATGGCTAATAATATGAATTAGATTGATAATAATAAGAGAAATGAATATAGTAATTGTCGTTCTATCGATCATATAAGCATAATATGGCTAATAATAAGAGTTAGATTCATAACAGTGAGTGTAATAAGTATAGTAATTGTCGTTCTATCGATCATATAAGCATAATATGGCTAATAATATGAGTTAGATTGATAATAATATGAGAAGTGAGTATAGTCATTTTCGTTCGATCGATCATATAAGCATAATATGGCTAATGATATAAGTTAGATTGATAATAATAAGAGTAATAGGTATAGTAATTATCGTTCTACCGGTCATAAAAGCATAATCTGCCTAATAATATGAGTTAGATTGATAAATATAAGAGCAATAAGTATAGTAATTGTCGTCCTATCGATCCTATAAGCATAATATGGCTAACAATATGAGTTAGATTGATAATAATAAGAGTAATGAGTATAGTAATTGTTGTTCTATCGAAGATATTAGCATAATATGGTTAATAATATGAGCTAGATTGATAATAATAAGAGTAATGAGTATAGTAATTGTCGTTCTATCGATCATATTTGCATAATGTGGTTAATAATATGAGCTAGATTGATAACAGTGAGTGTAATAAGTATAGTAATTGTCTTTCTATCGAACATATAAGCATAATATGGTTAATAATATGAGTTAGATTCATAATAATAAGAGTAATAAGTATAGTAATTGTCGTTCTATCGATCATATAAGCATAATGTGGCTAATAATATGAGTTAGATTGATAATAATAAGAGAAATGAATATAGTAATTGTCGTTCTATCGATCATATAACCATAATATGGCTAATAATATGAGTTAGATTGATAATAATAAGAGTAGTAAGTGTAGTAAATGTCGTGCTATCGATCATATCTGCATAATATGGTTAATAATATGAGTTAGATTGATAATAGTGAGTGTAATAAGTATAGTAATTGTCGTTCTATCGATCATATTAGCATAATATGGCTAATAATATGAGCTAGATTGATAATAATAAGAGTAATGAGTATAGTAATTGTCGTTCTATCGATCATATTTGCATAATGTGGTTAATAATATGAGTTAGATTGATAACAGTGAGTGTAATAAGTATAGTAATTGTCTTTCTATCGATCATATAAGCATAATGTGGCTAATAATATGAGTTAGATTGATAATAATAAGAGAAATGAATATAGTAATTGTCGTTCTATCGATCATATAACCATAATATGGCTAAGAATATGAGTTAGATTGATAATAATAAGAGTAATGAGTATAGTAATTGTCGTTCTATCGATCGTATTTGCATAATGTGGTTAATAATATGAGTTAGATTGATAACAGTGAGTGTAATAAGTATAGTAATTGTCGTTCTGTCGATGATATAAGCATAATATGGCTAATAATATGAGTTAGATTGATAATAATAAGAGAAATGAATATAGTAATTGTCGTTCTATCGATCATATAAGCATAATATGGCTAATAATATGAGTTAGATTGATAATAATAAGAGTAATGAGTATAGTAATTGTCGTTCTATCGATCATATTAGCATAATATGGTTAATAATATGAGCTAGATTGATAATAATAAGAGTAATGAGTATAGTAATTGTCGTTCTGTCGTTCATATAAGCATAATATGGCTAATAATATGAGTTAGGCTGATAATAATAAGAGTAATGAGTATAGTAATTGTCGTTCTATCGATCGTATTTGCATAATATGGTTAATAATATCAGTTAGATTGATAACAGTGAGTGTAATAAGTATAGTAATTGTCGTTCTGTCGATCATATAAGCATAATATGGCTAATAATATGAGTTAGGTTGATAATAATGAGAGTAATAAGTATAGTAATTGTCGTTCTATCGATCATATCTGCATAATATGGTTAATAATATGAGTTAGATTGATAATAATAAGAGTAATAAGTGTAGTAAATGTCGTGCTATCGATCATATCTGCATAATATGGTTAATAATATGAGTTAGATTCATAATAATAAGAGTAATAAGTATAGTAATTGTCGTTCTATCGATCACATAAGCATAATATGGCTAATAATATGAGTTAGATTGATAATAATAAGAGTAATGAGTATAGTAATTGTCGTTCTGTCGATCATATTTGCATAATGTGGTTAATAATATGAGTTAGATTGATAACAGTGAGTGTAATAAGTATAGTAATTGTCGTTCTATCGATCATATAAGCATAATATGGCTAATAATATGAGTTAGATTGATAATAATAAGAGAAATCAGTATAGTCATTTTCGTTCGATCGATCATATAAGCATAATATGGCTAATGATATAAGTTAGATTGATAATAATAAGAGTAATAGGTATAGTAATTATCGTTCTACCGATCATAAAAGCATAATCTGCCTAATAATATGAGTTAGATTGATAAATATAAGAGTAATAAGTATAGTAATTGTCGTCCTATCGATCATATAAGCATAATATGGCTAACAATATGAGTTAGATTGATAATAATAAGAGTAATGAGTATAGTAATTGTCGTTCTATCGATCATATTAGCATAATATGGTTAATAATATGAGCTAGATTGATAATAATAAGAGTAATGAGTATAGTAATTGTCGTTCTATCGATCATATTTGCATAATGTGGTTAATAATATGAGTTAGATTGATAACAGTGAGTGTAATAAGTATAGTAATTGTCTTTCTATCGATCATATAAGCATGATATGGCTAATAATATTAGTTAGATTGATAATAATAAGAGTAAGGAGTATACTAATTGTAGATCTATCGATCATGTCTGCATAATATGGTTAATAATATGAGTTAGATTGATAACAATAAGAGTAATAAGTATAGTAAATGTCGTGCTATCGATCATATCTGCATAGTATGGTTAATAATATGAGTTAGATTGATAATAGTGAGTGTACTAAGAATAGTAATTGTCGTTCTATCGATCATATTAACATAATATGGCTAATAATATGAGTTAGGCTGATAATAATGAGAGTAATAAGTATAGTAATTGTCGTTCTGTCGATCATATAAGCATAATATGGCTAATAATATGAATTAGATTGATAATAATAAGAGAAATGAATATAGTAATTGTCGTTCTATCGATCATATAAGCATAATATGGCTAATAATATGAGTTAGGTTGATAATAATAAGAGTAAGGAGTATACTAATTGTAGTTCTATCGATCATATCTGCATAATATGGTTAATAATAAGAGTTAGATTGATAACAGTGAGAGTAATAAGTATAGTAATTGTCGTTCTATCGATCGTATAAGCATAATATGGCTAATAATATGAGTTAGATTGATAATAATAAGAGAAGTGAGTATAGTCATTGTCGTTCGATCGATCATATAAGCATAATATGGCTAATGATATAAGTTAGATTGATAATAATAAGAGTAATAGGTATAGTAATTATCGTTCTACCGATCATAAAAGCATAATCTGCCTAATAATATGAGTTAGATTGATAAATATAAGAGTAATAAGTATAGTAATTGTCGTCCTATCGATCATATAAGCATAATATGGCTAACAATATGAGTTAGATTGATAATAATAAGAGTAATGAGTATAGTAATTGTCGTTCTATCGATCATATTAGCATAATATGGTTAATAATATGAGCTAGATTGATAACAATAAGAGTAATGAGTATAGTAATTGTCGTTCTATCGTTCATATAAGCATAATATGGCTAATAATATGAGTTAGGCTGATAATAATAAGAGTAATGAGTATAGTAATTGTCGTTCTATCGATCATATTAGCATAATATGGTTAATAATATGAGCTAGATTGATAATAATAAGAGTAATGAGTATAGTAATTGTCGTTCTATCGATCATATTTGCATAATGTGGTTAATAATATGAGTTAGCTTGATAACAGTGTGTGTAATAAGTATAGTAATTGTCTTTCTATCGATCATATAAGCATAATGTGGCTAATAATATGAGTTAGATTGATAATAATAAGAGAAATGAATATAGTAATTGTCGTTCTATCGATCATATAACCATAATATGGCTAATAATATGAGTTAGATTGATAATAATAAGAGTAGTAAGTGTAGTAAATGTCGTGCTAGCGATCATAGCTGCATAATATGGTTAATAATATGAGTTAGATTGATAATAGTGAGTGTAATAAGTATAGTAATTGTCGTTCTATCGATCATATTAGCATAATATGGTTAATAATATGAGTTAGATTCATAATAATAAGAGTAATAAGTATAGTAATTGTCGTTCTATAGATCACATAAGCATAATATGGCTAATAATATGAGTTAGATTGATAATAGTGAGTGTAATAAGTATAGTAATTGTCGTTCTATCGATCATATTAGCATAATATGGCTTATAATATGAGTTAGGCTGATAATAATAAGAGTAATGAGTATAGTAATTGTCGTTCTATCGATCATATTTGCATAATGTGGTTAATAATATGAGTTAGATTGATAACAGTGAGTGTAATAAGTATAGTAATTGTCTTTCTATCGAACATATAAGCATAATATGGCTAATAATATGAGTTAGATTTATAATAATAAGAGAAATGAATATAGTAATTGTCGTTCTATCGATCATATAAGCATAATATGGCTAATAATATGAGTTAGATTGATAATGATAAGAGTAAGGAGTATACTAATTGTAGATCTATCGATCATGTCTGCATAATATGGTTAATAATATGAGTTAGATTGATAACAATAAGAGTAATAAGTATAGTAAATGTCGTGCTATCGATCATATCTGCATAGTATGGTTAATAATATGAGTTAGATTGATAATAATAAGAGTAAGGAGTATACTAATTGTAGTTCTATCGATCATATCTGCATAATATGGTTAATAATAAGAGCTAGATTGATAAGAGTGAGTGTAATAAGTATAGTAATTGTCGTTCTATCGATCATATAAGCATAATATGGCTAATAATATGAGTTAGATTGATAATAATAAGAGAAGTGAGTATAGTCATTTTCGTTCGATCGATCATATAAGCATAATATGGCTAATGATATAAGTTAGATTGATAATAATAAGAGTAATAGGTATAGCAATTATCGTTCTACCGATCATAAAAGAATAATCTGCCTAATAATATGAGTTAGATTGATAAATATAAGAGTAATAAGTATAGTAATTGTCGTCCTATCGATCATATAAGCATAATATAGCAAACAATATGAGTTAGATTGATAATAATAAGAGTAATGAGTATAGTAATTGTCGTTCTATCGATCATATTAGCATAATATGGTTAATCATATGAGCTAGATTGATAATAATAAGAGTAATGAGTATAGTAATTGTCGTTCTATCGATCATATTTGCATAATGTGGTTAATAATATGAGTTAGATTGATAACAGTGAGTGTAAAAAGTATAGTAATTGTCTTTCTATCGATCATATAAGCATAATGTGGCTAATAATATGAGTTAGATTGATAATAATAAGAGAAATGAATATAGTAATTGTCGTTCTATCGATCATATAACCATAATATGGCTAATAATATGAGTTAGATTGATAATAATAAGAGTAGTAAGTGTAGTAAATGTCGTGCTATCGATCATATCTGCATAATATGGTTAATAATATGAGTTAGATTGATAATAGTGAGTGTAATAAGTATAGTAATTGTCGTTCTATCGATCATATTAGCATAATATGGTTAATAATATGAGTTAGGCTGATAATAGTAAGAGTAATGAGTATAGTAATTGTCGTTCTATCGATCATATTTGCATAATGTGGTTAATAATATGAGTTAGATTGATAATAGTGAGTGTAATAAGTATAGTAATTGTCTTTCTATCGAACATATAAGCATAATATGGCTAATAATATGAGCTAGATTGATAATAATAAGAGTAATGAGTATAGTAATTGTCGTTCTATCGATCATATTTGCATAATGTGGTTAATAATATGAGTTAGATTGATAACAGTGAGTGTAATAAGTATAGTAATTGTCTTTCTATCGATCATATAAGCATAATGTGGCTAATAATATGAGTTAGATTGATAATAATAAGAGAAATGAATATAGTAATTGCCGTTCTATCGATCATATAACCATAATATGGCTAATAATATGAGTTAGATTGATAATAATAGGAGTAATGAGTATAGTAATTGTCGTTCTATCGATCATATAAGCATAATGTGGCTAATAATATGAGTTAGATTGATAATAATAAGAGAAATGAATATAGTAATTGTCGTTCTATCGATCATATAACCATAATATGGCTAATAATATGAGTTAGATTGATAATAATAAGAGTAGTAAGTGTAGTAAATGTCGTGCTAGCGATCATAGCTGCATAATATGGTTAATAATATGAGTTAGATTGATAATAGTGAGTGTAATAAGTATAGTAATTGTCGTTCTATCGATCATATTAGCATAATATGGTTAATAATATGAGTTAGATTCATAATAATAAGAGTAATAAGTATAGTAATTGTCGTTCTATAGATCACATAAGCATAATATGGCTAATAATATGAGTTAGATTGATAATAGTGAGTGTAATAAGTATAGTAATTGTCGTTCTATCGATCATATTAGCATAATATGGCTTATAATATGAGTTAGGCTGATAATAATAAGAGTAATGAGTATAGTAATTGTCGTTCTATCGATCATATTTGCATAATGTGGTTAATAATATGAGTTAGATTGATAACAGTGAGTGTAATAAGTATAGTAATTGTCTTTCTATCGAACATATAAGCATAATATGGCTAATAATATGAGTTAGATTTATAATAATAAGAGAAATGAATATAGTAATTGTCGTTCTATCGATCATATAAGCATAATATGGCTAATAATATGAGTTAGATTGATAATGATAAGAGTAAGGAGTATACTAATTGTAGATCTATCGATCATGTCTGCATAATATGGTTAATAATATGAGTTAGATTGATAACAATAAGAGTAATAAGTATAGTAAATGTCGTGCTATCGATCATATCTGCATAGTATGGTTAATAATATGAGTTAGATTGATAATAATAAGAGTAAGGAGTATACTAATTGTAGTTCTATCGATCATATCTGCATAATATGGTTAATAATAAGAGCTAGATTGATAAGAGTGAGTGTAATAAGTATAGTAATTGTCGTTCTATCGATCATATAAGCATAATATGGCTAATAATATGAGTTAGATTGATAATAATAAGAGAAGTGAGTATAGTCATTTTCGTTCGATCGATCATATAAGCATAATATGGCTAATGATATAAGTTAGATTGATAATAATAAGAGTAATAGGTATAGCAATTATCGTTCTACCGATCATAAAAGAATAATCTGCCTAATAATATGAGTTAGATTGATAAATATAAGAGTAATAAGTATAGTAATTGTCGTCCTATCGATCATATAAGCATAATATAGCAAACAATATGAGTTAGATTGATAATAATAAGAGTAATGAGTATAGTAATTGTCGTTCTATCGATCATATTAGCATAATATGGTTAATCATATGAGCTAGATTGATAATAATAAGAGTAATGAGTATAGTAATTGTCGTTCTATCGATCATATTTGCATAATGTGGTTAATAATATGAGTTAGATTGATAACAGTGAGTGTAAAAAGTATAGTAATTGTCTTTCTATCGATCATATAAGCATAATGTGGCTAATAATATGAGTTAGATTGATAATAATAAGAGAAATGAATATAGTAATTGTCGTTCTATCGATCATATAACCATAATATGGCTAATAATATGAGTTAGATTGATAATAATAAGAGTAGTAAGTGTAGTAAATGTCGTGCTATCGATCATATCTGCATAATATGGTTAATAATATGAGTTAGATTGATAATAGTGAGTGTAATAAGTATAGTAATTGTCGTTCTATCGATCATATTAGCATAATATGGTTAATAATATGAGTTAGGCTGATAATAATAAGAGTAATGAGTATAGTAATTGTCGTTCTATCGATCATATTTGCATAATGTGGTTAATAATATGAGTTAGATTGATAATAGTGAGTGTAATAAGTATAGTAATTGTCTTTCTATCGAACATATAAGCATAATATGGCTAATAATATGAGCTAGATTGATAATAATAAGAGTAATGAGTATAGTAATTGTCGTTCTATCGATCATATTTGCATAATGTGGTTAATAATATGAGTTAGATTGATAACAGTGAGTGTAATAAGTATAGTAATTGTCTTTCTATCGATCATATAAGCATAATGTGGCTAATAATATGAGTTAGATTGATAATAATAAGAGAAATGAATATAGTAATTGCCGTTCTATCGATCATATAACCATAATATGGCTAATAATATGAGTTAGATTGATAATAATAAGAGTAATGAGTATAGTAATTGTCGTTCTATTGATCGTATTTGCATAATGTGGTTAATAATATGAGTTAGATTGATAACAGTGAGTGTAATAAGTATAGTAATTGTCGTTCTGTCGATCATATAAGCATAATATGGCTAATAATATGAGTTAGGCTGATAATAATAAGAGTAATGAGTATAGTAATTGTCGTTCTATCGATCATATTAGCATAATATGGTTAATAATATGAGCTAGATTGATAATAATAAGAGTAATGAGTATAGTAATTGTCGTTCTATCGATCATATTTGCATAATGTGGTTAATAATATGAGTTAGATTGATAACAGTGTGTGTAATAAGTATAGTAATTGTCTTTCTATCGATCATATAAGCATAATGTGGCTAATAATATGAGTTAGATTGATAATAATAAGAGAAATGAATATAGTAATTGTCGTTCTATCGATAATATAACCATAATATGGCTAATAATATGAGTTAGATTGATAATAATAAGAGTAGTAAGTGTAGTAAATGTCGTGCTAGCGATCATAGCTGCATAATATGGTTAATAATATGAGTTAGATTGATAATAGTGAGTGTAATAAGTATAGTAATTGTCGTTCTATCGATCATATTAGCATAATATGGTTAATAATATGAGTTAGATTCATAATAATAAGAGTAATAAGTATAGTAATTGTCGTTCTATAGATCACATAAGCATAATATGGCTAATAATATGAGTTAGATTGATAATAGTGAGTGTAATAAGTATAGTAATTGTCGTTCTGTCGATCATATAAGCATAATATGGCTAATAATATGAGTTAGGTTGATAATAATGAGAGTAATAAGTATAGTAATTGTCGTTCTATCGATCATATCTGCATAATATGGTTAATAATATGAGTTAGATTGATAATAATAAGAGTAATAAGTGTAGTAAATGTCGTGCTATCGATCATATCTGCATAATATGGTTAATAATATGAGTTAGATTCATAATAATAAGAGTAATAAGTATAGTAATTGTCGTTCTATCGATCACATAAGCATAATATGGCTAATAATATGAGTTAGATTGATAATAATAAGAGTAATGAGTATAGTAATTGTCGTTCTGTCGATCATATTTGCATAATGTGGTTAATAATATGAGTTAGATTGATAACAGTGAGTGTAATAAGTATAGTAATTGTCGTTCTATCGATCATATAAGCATAATATGGCTAATAATATGAGTTAGATTGATAATAATAAGAGAAGTCAGTATAGTCATTTTCGTTCGATCGATCATATAAGCATAATATGGCTAATGATATAAGTTAGATTGATAATAATAAGAGTAATAGGTATAGTAATTATCGTTCTACCGATCATAAAAGCATAATCTGCCTAATAATATGAGTTAGATTGATAAATATAAGAGTAATAAGTATAGTAATTGTCGTCCTATCGATCATATAAGCATAATATGGCTAACAATATGAGTTAGATTGATAATAATAAGAGTAATGAGTATAGTAATTGTCGTTCTATCGATCATATTAGCATAATATGGTTAATAATATGAGCTAGATTGATAATAATAAGAGTAATGAGTATAGTAATTGTCGTTCTATCGATCATATTTGCATAATGTGGTTAATAATATGAGTTAGATTGATAACAGTGAGTGTAATAAGTATAGTAATTGTCTTTCTATCGATCATATTAGCATAATATGGCTTATAATATGAGTTAGGCTGATAATAATAAGAGTAATGAGTATAGTAATTGTCGTTCTATCGATCATATTTGCATAATGTGGTTAATAATATGAGTTAGATTGATAACAGTGAGTGTAATAAGTATAGTAATTGTCTTTCTATCGAACATATAAGCATAATATGGCTAATAATATGAGTTAGATTTATAATAATAAGAGAAATGAATATAGTAATTGTCGTTCTATCGATCATATAAGCATAATATGGCTAATAATATGAGTTAGATTGATAATGATAAGAGTAAGGAGTAAGGAGTATACTAATTGTAGATCTATCGATCATGTCTGCATAATATGGTTAATAATATGAGTTAGATTGATAACAATAAGAGTAATAAGTATAGTAAATGTCGTGCTATCGATCATATCTGCATAGTATGGTTAATAATATGAGTTAGATTGATAATAATAAGAGTAAGGAGTATACTAATTGTAGTTCTATCGATCATATCTGCATAATATGGTTAATAATAAGAGCTAGATTGATAAGAGTGAGTGTAATAAGTATAGTAATTGTCGTTCTATCGATCATATAAGCATAATATGGCTAATAATATGAGTTAGATTGATAATAATAAGAGAAGTGAGTATAGTCATTTTCGTTCGATCGATCATATAAGCATAATATGGCTAATGATATAAGTTAGATTGATAATAATAAGAGTAATAGGTATAGCAATTATCGTTCTACCGATCATAAAAGAATAATCTGCCTAATAATATGAGTTAGATTGATAAATATAAGAGTAATAAGTATAGTAATTGTCGTCCTATCGATCATATAAGCATAATATAGCAAACAATATGAGTTAGATTGATAATAATAAGAGTAATGAGTATAGTAATTGTCGTTCTATCGATCATATTAGCATAATATGGTTAATCATATGAGCTAGATTGATAATAATAAGAGTAATGAGTATAGTAATTGTCGTTCTATCGATCATATTTGCATAATGTGGTTAATAATATGAGTTAGATTGATAACAGTGAGTGTAAAAAGTATAGTAATTGTCTTTCTATCGATCATATAAGCATAATGTGGCTAATAATATGAGTTAGATTGATAATAATAAGAGAAATGAATATAGTAATTGTCGTTCTATCGATCATATAACCATAATATGGCTAATAATATGAGTTAGATTGATAATAATAAGAGTAGTAAGTGTAGTAAATGTCGTGCTATCGATCATATCTGCATAATATGGTTAATAATATGAGTTAGATTGATAATAGTGAGTGTAATAAGTATAGTAATTGTCGTTCTATCGATCATATTAGCATAATATGGTTAATAATATGAGTTAGGCTGATAATAATAAGAGTAATGAGTATAGTAATTGTCGTTCTATCGATCATATTTGCATAATGTGGTTAATAATATGAGTTAGATTGATAATAGTGAGTGTAATAAGTATAGTAATTGTCTTTCTATCGAACATATAAGCATAATATGGCTAATAATATGAGCTAGATTGATAATAATAAGAGTAATGAGTATAGTAATTGTCGTTCTATCGATCATATTTGCATAATGTGGTTAATAATATGAGTTAGATTGATAACAGTGAGTGTAATAAGTATAGTAATTGTCTTTCTATCGATCATATAAGCATAATGTGGCTAATAATATGAGTTAGATTGATAATAATAAGAGAAATGAATATAGTAATTGCCGTTCTATCGATCATATAACCATAATATGGCTAATAATATGAGTTAGATTGATAATAATAAGAGTAATGAGTATAGTAATTGTCGTTCTATTGATCGTATTTGCATAATGTGGTTAATAATATGAGTTAGATTGATAACAGTGAGTGTAATAAGTATAGTAATTGTCGTTCTGTCGATCATATAAGCATAATATGGCTAATAATATGAGTTAGGCTGATAATAATAAGAGTAATGAGTATAGTAATTGTCGTTCTATCGATCATATTAGCATAATATGGTTAATAATATGAGCTAGATTGATAATAATAAGAGTAATGAGTATAGTAATTGTCGTTCTATCGATCATATTTGCATAATGTGGTTAATAATATGAGTTAGATTGATAACAGTGTGTGTAATAAGTATAGTAATTGTCTTTCTATCGATCATATAAGCATAATGTGGCTAATAATATGAGTTAGATTGATAATAATAAGAGAAATGAATATAGTAATTGTCGTTCTATCGATAATATAACCATAATATGGCTAATAATATGAGTTAGATTGATAATAATAAGAGTAGTAAGTGTAGTAAATGTCGTGCTAGCGATCATAGCTGCATAATATGGTTAATAATATGAGTTAGATTGATAATAGTGAGTGTAATAAGTATAGTAATTGTCGTTCTATCGATCATATTAGCATAATATGGTTAATAATATGAGTTAGATTCATAATAATAAGAGTAATAAGTATAGTAATTGTCGTTCTATAGATCACATAAGCATAATATGGCTAATAATATGAGTTAGATTGATAATAGTGAGTGTAATAAGTATAGTAATTGTCGTTCTGTCGATCATATAAGCATAATATGGCTAATAATATGAGTTAGGTTGATAATAATGAGAGTAATAAGTATAGTAATTGTCGTTCTATCGATCATATCTGCATAATATGGTTAATAATATGAGTTAGATTGATAATAATAAGAGTAATAAGTGTAGTAAATGTCGTGCTATCGATCATATCTGCATAATATGGTTAATAATATGAGTTAGATTCATAATAATAAGAGTAATAAGTATAGTAATTGTCGTTCTATCGATCACATAAGCATAATATGGCTAATAATATGAGTTAGATTGATAATAATAAGAGTAATGAGTATAGTAATTGTCGTTCTGTCGATCATATTTGCATAATGTGGTTAATAATATGAGTTAGATTGATAACAGTGAGTGTAATAAGTATAGTAATTGTCGTTCTATCGATCATATAAGCATAATATGGCTAATAATATGAGTTAGATTGATAATAATAAGAGAAGTCAGTATAGTCATTTTCGTTCGATCGATCATATAAGCATAATATGGCTAATGATATAAGTTAGATTGATAATAATAAGAGTAATAGGTATAGTAATTATCGTTCTACCGATCATAAAAGCATAATCTGCCTAATAATATGAGTTAGATTGATAAATATAAGAGTAATAAGTATAGTAATTGTCGTCCTATCGATCATATAAGCATAATATGGCTAACAATATGAGTTAGATTGATAATAATAAGAGTAATGAGTATAGTAATTGTCGTTCTATCGATCATATTAGCATAATATGGTTAATAATATGAGCTAGATTGATAATAATAAGAGTAATGAGTATAGTAATTGTCGTTCTATCGATCATATTTGCATAATGTGGTTAATAATATGAGTTAGATTGATAACAGTGAGTGTAATAAGTATAGTAATTGTCTTTCTATCGATCATATAAGCATGATATGGCTAATAATATTAGTTAGATTGATAATAATAAGAGTAAGGAGTATACTAATTGTAGATCTATCGATCATGTCTGCATAATATGGTTAATAATATGAGTTAGATTGATAACAATAAGAGTAATAAGTATAGTAAATGTCGTGCTATCGATCATATCTGCATAGTATGGTTAATAATATGAGCTAGATTGATAATAATAAGAGTAATGAGTATAGTAATTGTCGTTCTATCGATCATATTTGCATAATGTGGTTAATAATATGAGTTAGATTGATAACAGTGAGTGTAATAAGTATAGTAATTGTCTTTCTATCGATCATATAAGCATAATGTGGCTAATAATATGAGTTAGATTGATAATAATAAGAGAAATGAATATAGTAATTGTCGTTCTATCGATCATATAACCATAATATGGCTAATAATATGAGTTAGATTGATAATAATAAGAGTAGTAAGTGTAGTAAATGTCGTGCTAGCGATCATAGCTGCATAATACGGTTAATAATATGAGTTAGATTGATAATAGTGAGTGTAATAAGTATAGTAATTGTCGTTCTATCGATCATATTAGCATAATATGGTTAATAATATGAGTTAGATTCATAATAATAAGAGTAATAAGTATAGTAATTGTCGTTCTATAGATCACATAAGCATAATATGGCTAATAATATGAGTTAGATTGATAATAGTGAGTGTAATAAGTATAGTAATTGTCGTTCTATCGATCATATTAGCATAATATGGCTTATAATATGAGTTAGGCTGATAATAATAAGAGTAATGAGTATAGTAATTGTCGTTCTATCGATCATATTTGCATAATGTGGTTAATAATATGAGTTAGATTGATAACAGTGAGTGTAATAAGTATAGTAATTGTCTTTCTATCGAACATATAAGCATAATATGGCTAATAATATGAGTTAGATTGATAATAATAAGAGAAATGAATATAGTAATTGTCGTTCTATCGATCATATAAGCATAATATGGCTAATAATATGAGTTAGATTGATAATGATAAGAGTAAGGAGTATACTAATTGTGGATCTATCGATCATGTCTGCATAATATGGTTAATAATATGAGTTAGATTGATAACAATAAGAGTAATAAGTATAGTAAATGTCGTGCTATCGATCATATCTGCATAGTATGGTTAATAATATGAGTTAGATTGATAATAGTGAGTGTACTAAGTATAGTAATTGTCGTTCTATCGATCATATTAACATAATATGGCTAATAATATGAGTCAGGCTGATAATAATGAGAGTAATAAGTATAGTAATTGTCGTTCTGTCGATCATATAAGCATAATATGGCTAATAATATGAATTAGATTGATAATAATAAGAGAAATGAATATAGTAATTGTCGTTCTATCGATCATATAAGCATAATATGGCTAATAATATGTGTTAGATTGATAATAATAAGAGTAAGGAGTATACTAATTGTAGTTCTATCGATCATATCTGCATAATATGGTTAATAATAAGAGTTAGATTGATAACAGTGAGTGTAATAAGTATAGTAATTGTCGTTCTATCGATCATATAAGCATAATATGGCTAATAATATGAGTTAGATTGATAATAATAAGAGAAGTGAGTATAGACATTTTCGTTCGATCGATCATATAAGCATAATATGGCTAATGATATAAGTTAGATTGATAATAATAAGAGTAGTAAGTGTAGTAAATGTCGTGCTAGCGATCATATCTGCATAATATGGTTAATAATATGAGTTAGATTGATAATAGTGAGTGTAATAAGTATAGTAATTGTCGTTCTATCGATCATATTAGCATAATATGGTTAATAATATGAGTTAGATTCATAATAATAAGAGTAATAAGTATAGTAATTGTCGTTCTATAGATCACATAAGCATAATATGGCTAATAATATGAGTTAGATTGATAATCGTGAGTGTAATAAGTATAGTAATTGTCGTTCTATCGATCTTATTAGCATAATATGGCTTATAATATGAGTTAGGCTGATAATAATAAGAGTAATGAGTATAGTAATTGTCGTTCTATCGATCATATTTGCATAATGTGGTTAATAATATGAGTTAGATTGATAACAGTGAGTGTAATAAGTATAGTAATTGTCTTTCTATCGAACATATAAGCATAATATGGCTAATAATATGAGTTAGATTGATAATAATAAGAGAAATG